>NW_004798190.1:2113-3984 GCF_000002075.1 Aplysia californica | reverse complement strand
TGATGTTGATGATGATACTGACATATTTGGCCATTTTGATTCACTAATACCATGAAGTCAGAAACAAAATGTTCTAGCTACTCTATCAAAATCGCAATATTATTCGATAGGGTTATCAAACTATTAAAAGAATTGCATTTAAAAAGCTTGGCATGTTGTGAAACTCAAAACGTGTAACTTCAAATGTTCGTAAATTAAATTTTGAACCCCCTTTCTAAAAATAGATTAACTCTATCCTTCGAGCACGACATCATGGCGACCCTATGGAGACGGGAAACCTTGGTGCTTAATATAGCGCGGTCAAAAATACGTGGCGCAACTTATTGTCAAATATCTCCTCAACTATTGAACTTTAACTCTCCAGCTTTTGTACTGTGACTTTTGTCAATTTGTCGAAACAGATCCATATTTTTATAAACAACTGTTAGCTCTTTTTTAAAGAAAATTCCTTTTTAAATACAAATAAAAAATCCCAGTTGGTGTTTTCTAGTGATTTTAAAAGGTTTACAGCTGGGACAATACCGCTTTTAAAAGCAAGCCCGTCAGTTTTTTTCTTTCTAATCGCGAGATTATCTTTATTGAACGTGTGTTTTGAGAACTTTCAGGGCAAAAAAGTATTCACTATGAAATTTTATTTCTTGTAACTAGTTTTGCCACTAAAAAGTGTCCTTGGTGAGCTGTGGCGTAAGTCATGACGTACGCAAAATGTGTGTGAGAAGTGGGAAGTGCTGTGGACAACTTCATTTTCCGGGTGAAAGAGATTTTGTAGTATTTAATATAAATTAATGAAGAAAAGCTTTTTAACTTAACCTCAATTGTTGTGTGAAAATATGATTGAGTTAAAACAAATTGATACAAATTGCTGTGCAAAGTATGGATGACATTGATTCACCCATTGAAGAGATATTTGAAGATAAGTTGCGCGACAAATTTTTGACCGCCCTATAGTTTAAGTAGGTTCTGAATGGAGAGCTAAAGTTTGCTTTTACCTAAATTTTTCTGCTTTTTTGTACATAGTTAAAGAGAAAAAAGTTGCTGTTGTTGAAGCTACTTTTACTTTAACCATCATGGCAGTCTCTCAGATCGGAAGCGAACTGCACAGTTTGTGCGCGACATCGGACTGACTGTCTAGCTGCTGTCATCGAGAACGAGGAAGAAGAAGAAACTTTATCAATTTTTTAAAATAATTTGCCCTGGCATTATATCCATATTGTTGTAGTGATTGATTGATTGATTGATTGATTGATTGATTGATTGATTGGTTAATTGATTGATTGATTGATAGGTTGATATATTTATTTATCTATTTATTTATTTATTTATTAATTAATCTCCACTGTTGCTTATACTGCCAACTTCACGCTGATCCATTGTGCTTTTGTATATTTTTTTACATTTTTTTACCAGTTACATGAACAGTTAAGATTATGATGTACACTCACTGCTGATTGCAACTACATGTTATTATTAATTTACCATTGATTGTAACTACATGTTATTATTAATTTACAATTGATTGTAACTAAATACTATTATTAATTTCAATTGATTGCAACTACATGTAATTATTAATTTACATTTTTCGATGACTCAGGTACAGGCTGTGTTATTGTTACGACCGAGAGTGAAAATTTTCAAACTTTGGTGCAAATTTCATGGAAAAGCTTTTTAAGCTTAAACAACAGTGTGTGTTTTCTAGTCCTGAGTAGGATGAAAGACAGAAAGAAAGAAAGACAGACAGAAAGAAATACAGAAAGAAGGAAAGAAATACAGAAAGAAGGAAAGAAATATAGAAAGAAAGAAAGACAGAAAGAAAGAAAGAAAGACAGAAAGAAAGACAGAAAAACAGGAAGAAAGAAAGAAAGACAGAA
>NW_004798190.1:0-1024 GCF_000002075.1 Aplysia californica | reverse complement strand
CTGAAATTTCTGAAACACATTTTCGTTTTCATCTCACTGCACACCAAGATTCGACTCTTTAATTCCAATGTCAAGTCTGTGCTCCTCTGCGGCTGCAAAAATTGGAAGACAACAAAAACAGTGCTGAATAAAGTCCAGACTTTCATCAACAGAGGTATGAGGAGTATTCTAAGAATTAAGTGGCAGGATAAAATAAGACACGAAGAGCTCTGGAAAAGGAAAGGACAGGACAAAAAGGTACAGAAGTAGAAATAGGACTTAGAAAGTGGTGATGGATTGGACACACCTTAAGAAAGCTCAGCGGAAACATCACAATACAGTCGCAGTAGCGGAACCCACAGTGAGCACGAGGCAGGGGTAGGCTACGGGAAACATGGAGGAGATGTGTGGAAAGCGACATGAGAGAGATGAAACTCACTTGGAACGAGCTAGGGAGGATAGCCCATGACAGAGATAAATGGAAGGAGCTTGTATGTGGCCTATACCCTGCCAAGGGTGAAAGGCATTGATGATGAATTTCGGTTTACTGCAAATAAAGGTACCCGAAATGCCCTCTTCGTCGTAAGATGCTCATGGAAAGATGAACTGAGGTCTAGAAAGACCTTTGCCTCTACTTCTTCAATTACTCTAAAGCATTTGTTAAAGTGACACATAGAGAACGATTCAACATCCTAACAGACCCGAACATAGATGGAAAAGATCTAAGAATCATGAGAAGCCTCTTTTGGGAACAACAGGCAGCAGTCAGGGTCGAGAACAAGCTCAATGAATACCTGACAATCTGTAGAGAAGTACGACAAGGGTGTGTCTTATCTCTAGATCTCTTTGATTTATACGGCGAAATGATACTGCGTAACATCAGTGATATAAAAAGAATCAAGGTAGGCGGTAACAATATTACCAACCTACGGTACGTTGATGACACAGTCTTGATAGCTGATTCTGACTCTAAGCTCCCAGAGATTCTAACTAGAGTGACAGGAAAAAGCGAAGAAAAAGGCCTACTACAGAATACCTAGAAAAC
>NW_004798189.1:265148-266264 GCF_000002075.1 Aplysia californica | reverse complement strand
CAGAATCTGGGTCAGCATCTGGGAGGTGGAGGATACAGACAGACAGACAAACAGACAGACAGAAACAGAGACAGACAGAAACAGAGCTAAACGGAAAGATAGACAAGCAGACAGTCGCACAGACAAATAGACGGACAGAAAGACAGACAAAGAAATAGCAAGAGAAAGAGAAAAAAAATCTTTAACTTCATGTCATCCGTGAATCGCATTTCTTTCAGTGAACCGATGCAGTTGAGTGCATATAATACGCGAGAAAGATTTCATGCGCACCACGATACGCACCCCGCTCTTCCCCCCTAGTAAAACTCAGCGGTTATCGTAACCGATTGAGTTAGCCTAGTGGTGGATGTGAATGAAAGGTGGAGTATCGAAGGTGTGCACTGCTCATGCTGAGTGAGTGCACGCGCTGTGCTGTGCGCGCGCAGACAACTCTCTGCTCACCCACTCAGTCAATAATTTCGTTTAATGGATTGCTGTGGCTGCGACTGCTGCTTTCTGCTTGCCTGGCCTACAACTCTCCTGTGGTGACGGACGGGTGGGTTCGACTTGTCGTTCGGTCTGCTTTCACGCAGGGATGATGTTACGTTTGTATGCACCTGCCCAGGTATACTGTTACCATCACGTGTGTTTGTGTGGATTACGATAAAGGGTATGTTTGTACACTTACTTTACACCCGCGAGTATACGTCCTAAGTTACACACCAACAAACATTCATGCATAGTACACTCAGCTTTATATGTGCACACTACGAGGATATTAAAAATAAAATCTTAGTCCTAGTCAAGAAAACTCTGATATTGATTACTCTCACAAAAGCCCATATGCACACAAAGACACAACTGTCCTAAAAAAAACAACAACCCACAGACGTTCACACGATATGTATACATATATATAGTACGTATGCTCATTTTACAAAATATTTTGAACTATTTTGTTGCTTTCGCGCGCGGTTTTTTTCCCCGTGCCGCTACGCAGAACAGTTCCTTGTTGAAAAATTGAAAAAAGTGTTGACAGCCAGACAAGAATGAGTTTTCCTTTCTTTTTTTTGTTTTGGTTTTAGAAAAAAAACTATTTATATTACTTGTCGTACTTCGATTATTCTGTGAATGGAA
>NW_004798189.1:262027-264504 GCF_000002075.1 Aplysia californica | reverse complement strand
AATTTTGTAACGTCTACTGCCATTGGTAACGACCAAGACAAATTTCTCCCTGCGAGATGAATAAAGATTGTCATTGTCATTGTCATTGTCTTATAATGAATTCTATTTAAAACCCTTTTGGTGTATAACCTCAACAAGAGAAATCACCTGACAATTCATGGCAATGTTGTTTTCTCTCTGACTGAACCATTCTACACGAACCATTGACTCTGGTCCGAATTAGCTCAGGGGAAAGAGGGGAAGGAGATACTTATCCATTCATGATTTCCCAATTTCCTGATACAACTGCACCGCTTTTCTATATAATCGTTGGTCCGAATTGACGAACGGAAGAATGAATAAAAAGAGTTGTGTGTGGGGAGGAGGTGGGGATAATCCATTACTTCATTTATTATTACCCCATTACCTGATGTAACTGCACCACTTTTCCGTATGTCGCCTAAATGGGAGAGCGTAAATCATTACGGTTGACTGACGCAACTTCCTGGAGTTATCGATTAGTTGCTTTTTTTTTTTTTTTTTTTCGAACGAATATTTAATCGTCCTATTAATGCGAATTTCGTTTTTCTTGGTTTTTCGATTTTGAGTTTTAATTCGGTCATTCTTTATCTCTCAAATTTGAAGGACACAAAAGTTATCTCTCCTTTTTGTGTGTGTGTACCTCTCTTGTAACACATCTAGTCTTCCACTCTAATTACAATATGACCGTTTTGTATTGGGTGTACCGGAAAGCTCTTTCTATCTAAAACTAAACTCAAGAAGTACAATCATTATCGTGTGTTATGGAGAGTTTAGATACCTCTTTGACGTGCCAAGGTGAGATGGCTTTAGGTTAAGTTCTTATTATGGGTTTGCTTATGATTATAGCTGTGGTTGTGGGTGTTGTTGCTGTATGGTTGTTGTTGCTGTATGGTTGTTGCTGTATAGTTGTTGTTGTTGTTGTTATTGTTATTGTTGAGGTTGTGGTTTTGCTTATTTCTGATGTTGATGTTGTGTCGTCGTCGTTTTTGTAGTTGTTGTTGTTGTTTTTGTTGTTGTTGTTGTTTTCCTGTTGGATGCGTTTCTCTTTCGCTTACGGGATGGCCACTAATAGTGCAAAAAGTTTCTTCACATAGAAAGGAGAAAAAAGAGAGAGGGAGGGGGGGACATGTCAATTTTAATGTAAATTTACTCTGTCTTCTTTTTCTACTTTCACAAACACACACATACTCACAAACACAAAGCACACACACAAACACACACACACACACACACACACACACACACACACACACACACACACACAAACACTCACACTCTCACAGACGCACACAAACACACACGCGCGCACATATAATGTAATAAGAAGAAATATAATCTGTATTTCGAAAAAAAAAAGAAAAGAAGATTCCTGTAACCCTGTAGGATTGTGAAATTCTCTCGCCGTAAAGGAGAATAATAATATAATGCTCGATTGACTTTCCAACAGTTCCCCCACGTCCCCAGTGATTGAATGAACCTGACCAACAAAAATGTTTTTGCTGCCTTGTCAAGATCGCTGTTGTCCGCATTCTTGGACAGATTTGTCCACTGATGTAGAACGTAAGGGCAGTTGATACGATCAAGATCATCAACAGTCAGCATATTATTGCACGACTACATTACTTGCAATTATATCTTGTGTAAATACTGGAAGGCCTGTACAAGCTATCCGGGTTTGTTCTGGGAACCGTTTGATTGATTGGGGCTTTCTGTTGTGTCCTTGTGGGTGGTTGGCGCGTGCTCTAGTGTGGTTTGCTTCCTTTTTCCTATCAAACATCTATCGTTCTTATTTCTGTTCTTTCTTTTCTTTGTAAGCTATTCCTTAGTAACGCCAATTTTCTTAGGCATTTATATTATGCCCTTTTTGTATTGCACGTGCCGTAAAACTATAAAATACCCCCGGGGCAGTGCCCCTGAGTGTAGTGTCTTTAGGCCATTCCCAAGGGGGGGGGGGGGGGGGGACATTTCTCGTTCAAGCACAGTAGAATTGTAAATGGGCTGATTCACCATGTCACGCTCTTAACTGTGCCTGATCTGCAACCGGAAACTTCTGCTTTTTCTTTCCTAATCCTTACTATTGTCATTTTCCTCTACTTCTTTTGTTGTCACACTCTTGTTACCCGTTATTTCCGGGGTGCCTTGATAGTCGAAGCAGACCTTGTGCTGTTGAAGCTAGAGAGGTGAGCAGAGTAAATCAGATTCCATGTAAGGACTTCTCTGTTGACACCCACCCCCTTGGCGCTCATGTGACCTTATGCAGTTGCGAGCGCCGTAAAACCCCCTACTAAAAAAAACAACAAATTAAAAAAGAAACCTATAAAACCCAATGTTCTGTCCTTCCTCCCTCTAAAACTTATACAAGGATAATTTTATGAATGTTGATAGCTACAGATGTTAGAATACACAAAGCTGGCTCTTGAGTGGCAGTTTGCCTTATAGAAATGCTATTATTATTA
>NW_004798189.1:252530-259636 GCF_000002075.1 Aplysia californica | reverse complement strand
GTGTGTACGTGTACGTGTACGTGTAAGTGATGAAACTCCAAACTAATGTGCCAGAATTTGGACGATAAAGATGTATCTTATCTTATCTTTTCTTATCTTATTTCAGACCCTCTAAGTGACGGAGCGGTGTCGCCTCCTCTCAAGCACATCACCTCCGAGTGGACCCGTCAGCTTGTGGAGACCTTCGACCCCCTCGATGTTGTGGACTCGTCCAGCGAACGAAGCGCCTCTTCGGCCGATACCATGATAATGATGACGACGGAGGAGGAGCGGCGGAACGAAGAAAGCATCAAGTCGAGTCTGCTGGACTACAAGCTGAGGAGGGCCCTCAGCGGACCTAATAGTGCTGTGGCCCTCAACAGTGGCTTCGGCAGCAACAGCGTCAACAGCAGTAACTCAAGGATTACCCATCCATCCAAGTTCGGGAATTCCCCTTCACCTCAATTCGGGGATTCCCCTTCACCGAAACTAAGGATTTCCCCTTCGTCGTCGAAGTTCGGGAATTCCCCTTCTCCAAAGTTCGCGTCGTCGCCGTCTCCGAGGTTGGGCGGCTCGCCTCACGCTCTCTCGTCCCCGCAACACAGGAGGGGCGTGCCCAACAACTACGTGTCTAGCCAGCAGATGCTGGACAACGCGCGGCGCTCCCGGGATAGTCGCGGCGGTCAAGCGGAAGGGTGTGGCGGCTATGACGAGGGTTACGGGACGGACAGTCGGTCGAACACGTCAGCGTCCATCTCCTCGCCCCTCTCGTCCAGCCTCTCCTCTCTGAGCACGCTCGAGGGCTCTCAGAATCTGGGTCAGCATCTGGGAGGTGGAGGATACCACCACCACCACCATCTTCATCATCACAATCCGCAACAACATCCTTATCAAGTACATCAACAGTACCAAGCCAGTGGGAATAACAGTAACATTAGTGGTAATATTAATCATAATAATAACAACATTATCAACAGCAATAACGTCGGGAGCCTTGGGTCTGTCGGCGCTATGCAGAGAGGCCCTATACAGAAAGGGCCCCAACTCCAGGGCAACAGCAGAATGGCCGGGGGCCCCAAACTTGCTGGGATGGCCGTGAAAAGGAGAGACGTTCCGGTAGAAGCCAAGGAGAGTAACTCTAATCTGGAAGACAGATTGCGGGCTCTCACAACCATAGAGGAGGAAGAGTCGGGCTTAGATCGCACTCTCGGGAAAGCACGGGTTTCTTCAGGGATGTCTGAACTGGACAAAGGTGGTGTGTCTGGTCAACACTTTTCGAGATCACGTGACTGGCAGCAAGGGCAGCAGCAGTACCAGCAGCAGCTGCCTCAGCATCATCGAAACTCTGACGCATCTCAACATAGGAACGGTGGAAGTGGAAACGGGGTTTATGGGTGTTTCCGAGCAGTTCCGGTGGAAATTAAAGCGCCGGATGTGTCCGGGGGGCTAATGAGAGGACAGGATGTGGACGAAAATGAGCGAGGAATGTCGTTTCGAGGTAGGCCTCAACATCGGTTCCCTCAAGATCCGGTACCACCGCCCCCTGCGTCACAACAGGTGAATGGGGACGGGTGGAGGGATTATAAACGGTATTTCGAGAAAGACTGCGATATTCCAGCTCATAACATCGATCCGGCAGGTCGAGGAAAGTTCTCCAATTCTAGTACAGATAATGTACCTGATATGGACATAAATCGACAGATTGGAACCGGTTCCCCGGCGTATCCGAAGAAACACATGGATATGCGGTATCAGTCAAGCGAGCAGAGATCGAGAGAGTCTCCTTATTCGGTCCCGAGAGTCGATGCCGGAGGTGCGTCTGATCATCATCCCCTGATGGCTCCCACATCGAGGAGTTCTTACCCTGCCAATCACAGTAGAGGTCTCGGTCAAAGTTCACGCCCAGCTCACGTTATGAGCTCCATGCCTGACTTGCGAAGTCAGGAGCCATCATGGACTCACGGTATGACACCCAGACCTCATCAGGACAGTTACCCTGGGTATCCATTCCACCCGCCCCCACCGCAACACGACCATCGTCAGCAACAGAGACAACAGCAGCAACAGCATCCAAGTTACAGCTCCTCCCCACGTCAACAACGTTACCAAGACTTTGAGCAGCACCAGCAGTTGCAGCAGCAGTATCCATCTTATTCTCCAAGCCCTCATCTGTTTATGGACAACGATGATCAAGGCCCGTCATCTTTGCCCGCGTCACTCTCAGGCTCTCAATATTCTGGACAGTATCATGAGCCGCATGGCGCTGGCTCGTCGAGTGACCATCCGTCTAACGATCCATCAGGCCCCCTGGGAGTCAGCCAGGGTTACCCTGAAGTCGTTCTCAGACGATCAAGACTGACTGCTTCGGCCAGAGCAGCGCCAGGTAGACCCGACCGTTACTCATGGCAACCTGGGTCAACCTACCACGAAAACCAGCAGCAGCAGCTACATCTCTCCGACCTTGACCGTAACGTAACCCCTCACGTGGCAGAAAGAGCATCTCTTGATCTGGGCAGCATTCCCCAGCTGCAAAAGCAAATCCGGGCCACATCCGAGTTGTGTCTCCAGGCTTCACGTCGACATATGTTTGCGTCCTCAGCTGATATTTACAAACTCTTTTCTGGACAGCGCAGAACGCCTGCTTCTTCTTCTTCTTCAGCAGCTTCTACACCTGTTGCATCATCAGACTCGTTCGGTAGCGACGCCAGATCCCATTCAATGAGGCACAGTTTTCACTCAGTCCCGGCGGGAGGCTGGGGGAACGGACACCAACACTACGGTCACGCACAACAAACTCACAAGGACTCGCCGGGTACCAGACCCAAACTCAGGGTCATGGACCCCCTAGTGGCATCTCCGGGTCCAGTTCGCGCCGACCACAACATCAGCATACCCCCAGAAGCGTGGACAAACGTGACGGCCACAGCACCTACGTCACAATCTCAGCCGACATCGGACGATAGGCCACCACTACAACGCCAGTCCAGTGGGTATTCCTCAGAAAATGAACTTCAGCAGATCGAAATTAACGCAAAAGCAGCCAAGAAACTGCATAAAAAGCACGGGCACGACAAGAAAACAAACCCTCAACCGTCCTCAGCGCAGGAGTTTATACCTCTAAACCGGTCCGCGGACGGAGAGTCAACAGCCGATGACGAATTCACTGATAATGGGGAGAACGAGCCCGTGTATATGAACCAACCGATGCTGTCGAGGGCTCGCAATTTGGACGCTGTCGACAAGAGTTCAACTCCATCCGAGTCCCCGAGAGACAGAAATCTTCACATAAGGCCTGAAGTAGCCAACCCGCCACGAGTAAGTCACGGCGTTCCTCTAGAGCCCCACGTTCACATCCTACAGGCCAATCACCACTCCACGCCACCACCCCTCCAGCGGTCCTCTTCCTCTGCCCCGATTTGTCATCCTCCACATCTCTCAGCTAGTCCCACCTCCCAACCTCAATATACCTCCGCTAGCCCCGCCTACCACCATCATCAGCCAAACTCAACTAATCCTGCCTCCATTTCCCAGTTTACCTCTTCTATCCTCTCCTCTCAGCCCCATTACCAACAAGTTAACCCCACCTCTCATCCTCAATATCCGTCATCTAGCTCCACCCACCACCTCCAACAGCATCCCGCTAGTCTCAGTTACTCCTCTAGCCCCGCCCATGCCACGTTCATCGCCTCCGTCCCCGAAGCCGCCATCACTCAGAACCAGGTCATTAACCTCCACTCCCGACCCGTGACTATCACAAGCCACGTGCCTTCAAACCCATTCTACACCGAAGACAACGATAGCTACGACAGCCCGTTACTCACAGCTGCCTTGCCGGGATCAACAAACCCGTACACTTCATCTCTTCACAACAGCGGGGACCGGTATAACGGACTTTCGTCAAACCAACCTCCTCCTACAAACCGTCAAAACTCGTCACCAGCACCAACCTCGCTTCTCTCCACCCAACAACAGCCACCACAACAATCCAACCAGCGGAATCCTTCTCAATTCGTGGAGGGCACAGACCCCAGATCGCGGAATAGCATTTCGAATTCCCCTAAAATGGACCCTAGCCTAAGTGCAGCCCACGTAAGCAGCTCGAGACTCCAACAAATGACTCCTCCCTTAGACCAAGCTCACCCTCGCCCCTTCAGTTCTCCCTCTGGCCAGCAGCAGGGACATCTCTCGGTTCCCACGCGCACTCGGCCGGGCAGTAGCAGCTCTGTCCAGTTGTCTCCCGTGGAGCTAGCCCAGATGTTGGACGTCCCTTTCGAAACCAACATCATATCTGACGAGTCTGGGGACCGCTTGTCTACCCTGGTCTAGTTTCGGAGTCGTTGCAGCTATTTGTATGGTTTTTTACTTTCGAGTTTTTTCGGTCGTCTCCTTTGACAAGATATTTTGAAATGTTTTTAGTTACCTTCACTCTTAAAATTTGGGATTCTTTTGAAAGCTATATTTCGTTAAGGTGGGCCTATGACAGTATCGTGTTTACATGATGGAGGAGGACTTCGTATTCCCCGACAAGCAATGTGCTGTTGGCTAGACCGAGGCTAACAGAATCCAAGAGAGGAGAGACATGGTATAACGTGGACTAAGCTTATTACGTTCGACGGTTCTCGCCACTGAGATAAACAGTGTACCAGTGAAAGTGTTGGTTGCCCTGTCATTGTACCTGCAGGCAGCTAGCTTTACAGAGGTCCAACTTGGTGGGCAACTTGTTTGAAGTGTTGGCTGTTTCCAGTTTCTGGATTTGGATAGTGCCGAGCACCCATGCATGTCCAAATCTTCATGTCTTGAAGTGATAACATATAGCTTTTTTCGGCTGCTTTTTGGCATGTTGAAAATTCTCATCTGACGTTAACCGTTAACCTCTTGCCGTATTATGTCTGCTGTCTTTTCTCACATTTTAGGAGTATCCCTGCTGAAAACACTCTCTTTGTTTGGGTCAGAGTCTGTGCGTAATAAACGCGTTTCAGACAGGTATAGTTTTAGCACATCGCTGTTCTATAACATGTTTGCCCCAATTGTACGCTCAGTGGCCTTTGCCACGTTTTCACTTTGATTCGAGTCATTCAAAGAATATTCAGTAGAACCATAACAGAATTCTGAGTTGCCGACATACTTTCTCATTTCTTGAGCTGCTCTGTTCAGGCTCGTATCGGAAGATGGGCACCTTTCGAGGTCAAATGTCATTTATGCAGGGTGCATACACAAGAATATTATGGCTATGTCGTGGCAATGCCCACGATATAGCTATACCTTCTTTATCCACGACTTGACTATGGTTATCATGGAATGTTTGTGTCAGACGGTACATATATTACTCTGCTGATCCTCCTGTTGCGTCTTTGGAGCGCAGCTGCGAATGTGGATTTACAGTTGTTCCGGAGATCGACGTTTCAGTGTCCTACTGTGTCATCGGAATACTATAATTGTTAGGCAGAATGTAATGTAACCTATTGGAGACGGTTGTGAAGTTTATGGATACCCTTTATTCAGAGCTCTGTTGTAAGAGTTGATTTACAGTAACGTGTATATCAGACGTGACGTTGACTGGGCTGTTTTACCTTGAATGGTGGAGTATGTTTATTCTGATACGAACGAGCCAAGTGTATGATGATCCTCGAAAAATCAAAACTATCATGAGTCCTAGAACGCCCCTTCTGGGACTCGAAATAGGGTCACTCGCATCATAGCCTTGTGTGATATCAGCTGAGAAAAGGCACATCCGTCGAGAAGCTAACGGCTCCAATTCTGAGCGTCTAAGGTTGTCGATCTTTGTTGCTTTGATTTTTTCACCTCAGTGAATCATCATCATCATCATCATCATCATCATCATCATCATCATCATCATCATCATCATTATCATCATCATCATCATCATCATCTTAGTCCGCATTATTTTAATTACTGCTGGTTTATCATTATATGTCAAAATACAATGTGGGAAAGCTTTACCAGTGCTGAAAGGGTTTATGATCGATGAAATTCTGTCAAGTGTCTGTGCAAATCCTTGCGTTTTTGTAAACGGATTGTGTAAGTTGCTTTTGATGAAATGTTATGTACGTGCAGCTTAATCTTTTTCAACTGGTGGTTTAAATGAAGTGATTTCATGTGTTTGTTTCGTTTTGTTATGTCTTCTGTAATTTCGCTAATCTCGCTGGTATTTTATTAATATTTTGTGGGTTATTTGTAATGCGCTTGTTTGTGTTCAGGTGTGTTTCAATTTAAGCCGATTTTTCGCTTTTATAAATGTGCGATATGACTCACACCTTGAACTTACAGAAAGTTGATGGCACGTGTTCGAGTACTAGCCATTATAACGTTTTCGCGGAAGAAATATTCTGAAATGAGCACACCACAGGAATGACTATCCTATCTCATTTTCTCTTCTCTTCTCTTCTCTTATCTTATGTTTTCGAAACTTATATATTATAATTAAATGTATTATACATGTCAGTTGATAAGTAGATATTATAAATCTAGCAAATACTTACCACCGCCCTCGAGACTTTCTCAGTGTTGTTTCTGGGTCAAACATAGAGCTGGTTTGCTTTACTTAAGTCGACCAGTCTCTTATAAGATAACATTTGAAGCAGTGTGTTTTAGATGGGCCGCTGTGAATGCGTGTCAAAACTGTCGAATTGTCCAAGATAGCCGCCTATTTTCGTGAAGAAATATCTTTGTCTTCGATAGACAGACGTCTTTGAGAGTGCTATTATTGTATGGGAAAAAATACAAGACCAGGGGGCAAGTGGGAAGTGGTCGTTTGTGTAAACGATTGTGTTGGACAGGAGGCCTGTACGTAGACAAGTAGGTTTGACTGTGTCTGTCTTGTGGTGTTTCCGAACTTATTACTAGTCTAACACCTTTGTAGACTTGACATTTTTGAAAGGAGTACTTCGCTTCCCGAAGAAATCCCAACTGTCCCCCTTCCGAAAAAAAAAAGAGCCCAAACGCACAAACAAACAATAACAACACACACAAACAATCACACACAAACACACACAAACAAACCCATACACCATCAACATACACAAACATACACACATAATCAACTCACACAAACTCAAACATACACACTAACACACAAACCCACACATACACACACACACACACTCACA
>NW_004798189.1:221808-252272 GCF_000002075.1 Aplysia californica | reverse complement strand
CCCCACCCCCTCGACAACTAACAACACAAGATGAAGGATAAAATAATATATAAAGTAATGTAGAGTAAAGTAAAGTAAACTGGTAGCCATGCATCATGTTACCAATTTGCATAATTATTCATGGATGGCAGAGCTTCAGTAGTAAAAGTACAGTACAGTACAGTACAGTTTTCAGGAACATATCGTGAGGAGGGAACACTCTATTCAAAGCAATATTTGTTTGATACATTACATGTGCGCTGTCTCCTCGGTCAGCCGGTAGTTCAGGTTCCGACTAGATTCTGCAAAACTGTCTAGTTTTGTTGTTGTTGTTGTTTCTTTTAAAATGTAAGTTGTTTTACGTTCCCATCAACACTCCTTAGATAATCTAGAAGGCGGACTTTCGACACTGCCTGTCACCGCCAACCCGCAGAAAGACTGAGATACTCATATTTTTAAATGTCTTCTACTCGGGAATGAAACTCCGGTCTACTGCGTGCGACAGCGAGGGGCCTAAACTCTGCACCACAGACGCCGGTACCGACTAGCTGAATGAATTTATATCGCTTTTGACGTCCTGAGGGTGGGAAGTATAGGTCAATGTACTTTTTTTTCGGTGAGTGTTTTGCGACGCTCGCAACGGCAAAATGTCATATGAGCGCGCGGGACACATTAAACATTAATTTTCAGTTTTATAGGAATTTCAACGTACTTTGTTCTCATTCCGTGAAACATATGTAAAACATATTGTTATGCAGTTTCCATATATTATGGCCTTGTTATCAATATGCTTGACAAATAAGCGCTCCAAAGTCTTCATATTTTATGTAAACAAGTAGAAACATATTTAAAATACAAAATTACATGTAAATGTATTAATGTCAGGCTGTACAGCCAGTAGTGTTGGTGAACCTCTTAATTTTTTTTTCAAACAGAATCTTCACTCTTCAAACTTGAAAAATACCCCGTGGCTGTGAATTATAATACATTGTGGTTTATGGATTGAGCTATTCATTACATATCTCGTAACCAGATACACTTTATTATGCCTTTGGCGAGATTCCAGCTCTTCCTATTGTAAATGTTTTCATCTCTAGATAAAAGGAATCATAAAAAACATAAAACCGCGGGTATAATCATGGAACCTTGACGTGGGAGAAGTGATGATTATGCAAGCCCCCCCCCCCCCCCCCCCAAAAGCAAGCAGCTGTGGCGTAAACTATTGTGGAGTCCTCGCCTGGTTGGGTGGCTCATCGGGTATCCTCCATGTGTGTGTGCGTGTGTGTGTGTGTGTGTGTGTGTGTGTGTGTGTGTGTGTGTGTGTGTGTGTGTGTGTGTGTGTGTGTGTGTTTGTGTTGTTCTATGTTATGTTCAGGCTCCCAACCGTGACGGCATTGTGCTGGTAAGTCCGTGGGAACGAAAATATACTTTTCTCAGCATCTTTGTTGCTTGTGTGTGCGGATCTACCCTCGCGTAAGTCTCTCGGAAAAGAATGTTTTACAGGTGGCTGGTTTGCCGGTGTAGCGGTGGGTAAACTCTGTCTCCCGGAGTGTGGACTTTGCTGAAATTATTGCCCCTGACAACTGAAAACTCATTGAAGTCGAATATCCCCGTAACGCTCAAATTATTGCCCACTAACAAATGAAAAGTCATTGGCCTCGAACATTCCTGGACCGCTGAAATTATTGGCCCTAACAGTTGAAAAGTCATGGAAATCGAATATCCCCGGAACTGTTTTTATGATCATGTATTTATTTGTCAGAAAAAATAAATAGTGTGTGTTCTGCTGGTGTTGGGCTAAACACAGACTTTTCTGAACATGAGAAATTGTTTGTGAGAGAAAGCAAAGGCCGCCTAGTCCTTCTATTTACCACCTGCAATCTCGTATATAAATTTTTAGCCTAAAAACCACACGTTTTTCAGTAAGATTTTCCTAAAGGGGGTTGGGGGGGGGGGGGATAACCCCCCCCCCCTCCCAGTGTACTTCAGGTAACAAATATATATATAGAAAATAAAAAGCCCCCCAAAAAACTAGATCCTCTCGACTTATGACGTTTTCATTTAGAAATCTACCGAAGCTTTGTTATCCATGATTTATTTTATTATGCAAATTGGTCACATGATGCATGGCTACCATTTTAATTATTAAGTACCCTCCTCGAAACATTTTCAAAACGAATGATTTTTATTCACTTTCTTGTAATTGTGCAAGACGTTCATAGGTAAATAGGATGTACTAAGGGTGAATTGGTTGATTTTTTGGGACTTTGAAACCAGTTTCTTAGTACAGAAGAATTTCATTGAAGATATATTATTATTGAAACTGCATGCTGAAATTTGGCCCACAAGTGCAAACCTGTATGGACTGGGGATCTTTTTAAGGATTTTGACCTACCTGTAAAAATTTTAAAAAAGTGAGCCCAAAGTATGGACCCCCGAGAGTCAGTTGACGAATTTTGGGGTACATGTTACAAAATATGTGAATATTTCCACCAGTTACCAATATTTCCCAATTTCCTCACATAGATCCCCAGAATAGATCTGAAAGCACTTTGTATTCTAAATTTGAACCCTCAAGCTTGAGTAGTTTTGGCAAACTCCTTGCACCAAGGACGTCGCATAATATTCCAAAAAGCAGATGTTGAGAAAACAGAAAAAACAGGAATTTTAAAAATGATTTTTTGTGCAAAATGCACTTTTCAATCACCCTTTTAGTTCACTTAAGGCGTTTTTCAATTGTTTTGTCGGTGAATGTTTTTTCCGCAAAAAACAAAAGTTCGATAGTTTGATAAATTTTATCGATATTTTCAGGGATTGCTGACTCGGGTCTTCCCGCAAATGCCGAGCACTTTCTGTCGGTGATGGGCTGGATGACAAAAATAAGAAACATGAAGAAAGAAATACGATGTTTTTAGTTGAACTGGTTTTCTTTGACTAGAATACTACCAAGTAATGTGAATACATAATTTTCAGATTGTCTATTTTACAGATATCATATACTGGCAATTAATGTAGGCTGCATCTAATAATTGAGGGTGCGGTGGCGGAGCGGTTAGTGCGCTCGTCTCCGAAGCGGAAAGTCCAGGTTCGAGCCTCGGTTCGGACACAAGTTTTTTTCACCTTCTCCTGCCCACCCAGCAGTAATGGGTACCTGACTTCGAGTTGGGGAAGTAAAGGCGGCGTAAAAAGGAACTGGCCGCCCCACCACAATAATAATAGGAATAGAACCTGTCACAGCTAGCAGCTTTTTAATATTTGTCGTTGTTGCTGGAGATTGGATATGTAGCAAGGGGACACAACCCATAAAAAGAAACCCCGAGCAATTTCCATTTATAAATTGTTGTAGTTACCGCCCTTAATATACCCCAAGTTCTCTCTCATTGAGTGAATTCTTGCCGTCCAGGAAGGAGCTGCCTTACAAACAAGAAAAAGAAGAAAGAAGTCCATTGCTATTTTAAAACGAATATATTAATTAGCTATTTAATGACCAGAATAAGGATATTCTTTTCTGTGGCTCAAAACAACAAATTAATGAGAAGAGGAAAGTTTGTTATTTGAAACCTTTTATTTTGTGTTATTTCCCATGAATGTCGTTTCTGAATGTTCTAAATGAGAGGATGTGAAGAAAGCAGTACTTTATGAAATATAAAAAGGCCAGTGAATGTTTGCATCTTTGATGACTCAAAGTGTGTTGGATTTTTTTTTTCAAACATTGATCAATGTGTGTATCAAAAATGTTGTTCTCGCCCTTAATGTTCTTACGATCTGGATTGTTGTTGTTGTTGTTGTTGTAGTTGTTAATGGTATTGGTGTTGTTGTTGTTCCTTTCGGCGCCAATGTTGTTGTTATTATTATTCACTCTGTTATGGCTTTGTAAGACTCGTGTATCGTCCTTTAGGCATTGTATATGTGAGAACCACTATCTTCTCCCAATTGTTGCAGCCTATTGTATCATTGACTACCTCAGAGGAGAAGAAAGGGACAGACATGTTATGCTTCTTTTTTTTTTTACGTTGTAAATGCCTTCTTTTGGGTATTAGAGAAGCTTATCATCAGAGACTGTAACAAAAATGTGTTTTTGGTACAGATTCAAGTATAATGGTACCGTTGGTTTATGATACAGAGACAAAATATCGAAGACTAAATAATTGTAATGACACCATTCATTTGAGATAGAGAAGTTGTAGGGCTTTTATTTGCCTGAGATGCGGAGAATAATTATCAAAAGACTGTGATGTCACTATTAATCATTGTTATCAAAGTCTATTATGGTAGGCTACTATTAGTTATTATTATCAAAGTCTATTAGGGCACCATTTGTTTTAAAATCTGTACCAAGAACAGTGACGTCAGAGCAGCCTTCATGGGTGATTGGAGGGGGCTGTTGTGTGATTTGCTCTTTCTTTCCTGTCTTACATCTATCGTCCTGATCTCTCCTCCTTCTTTTTTATATTTGTTACTCTCTTGTAACAGCTCTAATCTTTGGCACTTATATGACCTTATTTTGTTGCAAGTGCCGTAAAACTCTTACTAAAACCAAAAAGAAACAGCAGGCTTCTGACTATAAAAGAGGATTCAGATTGATTACTTTGATGTAGATTGCGTTAGTAAGTTTAGTCAGAAGGATGCAAAATGAGAAATATGAAACTCTGAAATGGGAATTGTCTCAATCCACACAACATTTCACTTAGCTTTGTCACACTCACACTCACATTTGGAGCCATGTGCATTTACTTTATGTTATGAAGGAATATAGAAGAAGAAATAATATTTCACAGAGCGTACTGTTCACATGTGGAATGTAGAGTAAGGGTGAGACACTGATTTTTACCTACCTAAGAATGTCATACAGAAGATGATAATTGCGAGGTATCGTGGTGAAATCAGGTGCTCGTCAAAATGATGAAAATGAAGAAAATGGAGTTTTTCTGACCATTTGGTAATTTTTATAGAATTTTTATTTTTGGCTCAACCTTCTTATGTCCATTTAAAAACATGATTATATTGCTGTGTGGCTTGTTCTAGAAAACATCGATAAAGACACAAATTTAAAAAAAATTCAGTTTCCAAGGACTCTCAAGCTTTGGAAGTTGCGAAACGTTGGCGGCCATTTTCTCTTTAACTTCAATGTTACTTCTGAAACCAGTTTCAATAAAAAATATCTCAACCTGTATTGAAGATAGACGGATAATTTTTTCATGGAAAGTAAGACAAATGGAAAAGCTTTAAGATGATACCAATAACTCTATATGCCCAAAAATTGACGAATGCCTGATTCCACCGCGTCGTGACCATTATTATGATGAACTCAACTAGCTGGAAATTCCACATGCACCTGATGCACGAAGGTCGTATCTTAGACTGGTGACTAGGCGTGGTTGGGGGGGGGGAAGGAAAAGTAGGAAAGCATACAACGGATTATGTGCCAGAGGGACAAAGTGTGTGTGAGGGTGGGGCTCTTCTTTTGACCCTGTTCACTAAGAGACATGTCACATGGCCAAGATTTCTTCGTGGAAAGGCCACGCTAAAACTGAAATAGTTTATTAGTTGTTGACGAATTACGTTGTAGCGAGTTTTTGTCGGTGCCGTAGTCTCTGTTTACTGTCTATGTTGGCAAGCTTCTCTTCTCTCAGTGTGATCAGCTGTGTATACAAATGTTCATTTGCTTTGTATTATAATAATTTTTCTATTCACGTTTTACCTTTGTATGTATGAAAACCCAACGGTCACAATGTTCATCAGTTATGGGACACAACTGATAAAGACAAAAGTTTTAACCCCCCCCCCCCCTCCCTGGGGGACGGTGCCATTGACTGAAGTGTCTTTAGGCCATTCCCAAAGGGGGGACATTTCTTGTTCTATTGAACAGTAGAATTGTAAATGGGCTGATCCAACAATGTCATGCTCATAACTGTGCCTGAGCTATAACAGGGAACTGCTGCTTATTCTTTCCTATTCCTTACTATCGTCATCTTTCCTCTACTTCTTTTGTATGTTTGTCCCACTCTTGTGACCCGCTATTTGCGGGGTGCCTTGATAGTCGAAGTCGAAGCAAACTTTGTGCTGTTGAAGCTAGAGAAGAGAACAGAGTAAGTCTGATTCCCTGTAAGGACTTCTCTGTTGACATCCACCCTTGGCGCTCATATGGCCTTATGCAGTTGCAAGGGCTGTAAAACCTCTACTAAAACAAAACAAAGACAAAAGTTTGACGTTTCAACCATAGGGTTCGTTTTCTGTGTGTATATTAAAAGGATACATCCCTATACTGTCAGCCATCTGTTCAGATGTACTACGCCACAAACTTTGAAATTCTTATGGATTGCGGTGTCTGTCTTAATCTTAGGTATGGGCTGCTTGTGCTCCAGATTATTGCATCGAAACTCAAATTTTAAATTTTAAAAAAGGGAGAAAGTTAAACAAAATTGGTACAATTTTAAATGAATTTTTAAAAAAAATTATCTCCCGGAAAAAAAATGCAATCAGTTGAACAGACTGCAGTCGATATAATATCCAAAGGTCACGACAGGCTGATGTGATTAATTTCTTTTATTGTGTGCAGCAACAGCAGCTACTATTTATCCATAAATTTGAATATATATAATATATATAATTGCATACTAAAACAATATCGAACCAATTGTTATATTATACATGCTGAATCAACAATTGTAAATCCAGGTCCTCAGGACAAGAAACACAAATATAATACTGATTCTGTGTCTTTGTTTTATCCTTACTGCAGTATGTCCCATTATGTTTATGAACCTTATATTGTATGTTTTTTTCTACGGATTGATTCTTGAAAAACTCTTCTTGTAAAATACTGGTGTAAATATTTTATAAATATGATTATAATCTACTTATGGGTGAGATTTTTGTTGTCTTGTTTACTTTTTTTCAATCCTTTTCCTTTTGAGTGAAATACTTTGTGTTTTTTTTCCTAGTTGTATTTATGTGACATCTGTACACAATGGCACTTGATTCGTAATAAAGTTTTCCATAGCTCCGACCAAATAATAATCGAAGCTTTGTCTTGACTTGTTTCTGTGTTCTATAGTTTCGTTACTGCACTGCAAATCTGTATAGCGTTGAGTGTTAACAAAACAAATGTGAGACTTCGTTGTGAAATCAGGCACTCGTCAAAATGATAAAATCAAAGCAACCGGCATTTTTTTTGGCCAAGAGTAAATTTTTTTCTCTTTTATTTCTGGGGTTCTACACCTTTTCTGTCCATTTACAAACACATTTGTGTGTAAATTCTACTGAAAAACATTGATTAAAGGTACAAAAAACGTAAATTTTCAGTTTCCCAGGACTCAGGCTATGGACAAATTTTGGCGACTTTTTTCTTTTTTCTTTCTAATTTTACCTCTGGAACCAGGCGACCCACCCTGACCTCCTTCAATCGCAAATATTTCGACTCATAATCAAGATAGATGACATTTTTTTCACCAAGAGAAAGGCAAATGAACAGGCTTTAAAAGGATACCAATAACCCAAAAACTGACGAGCACCTGATTCCACCACGTTGTGACACAAATGAGGATGAAAGTCTGTTCACGTGTCTGTCTGTCTGTCTGTCTGTCTGTCTGTCTGGATGTCTGTCTGGATGTCTGTCTGTCTGTCTGTCTGTCTGGATGTCTGTCTGGATGTCTGGATGTTTGTCTGGATGTCTGCCTGGATGTCTATCTATCTGTCTGTCTGTCTGTTAGTTTGTGTGCTAGATGTTTGTCCCCAATTTGCCTTTTTTCATCTATCAGTCTTTGTCTTACCTATCGTCAATGATATTCGCAAACCGGCCGCATGTACATTCAGAAAGGCAAATTTTGCAGGAAAGACAAAGAACTGCATTCCATTGCCCGAAAAACCGATGCGAACTTCGGGTGCGAATTTCGTGTACGAAATTCGGGTGCGATGAAAAAAGAGCCCTCCTTCCATATACGCGAAATTCGCATCCGTCATCTGACTGAAATCATATTCAAGTGCATTTAATTAAGGAGGGGGGTGGGTGTAAGTGAAAAGCTATTTTTAGTTATTACATGATTTAAACGATAAATGATAGCATAGATAGATTACATAGACTCCCGAAAGTTTCCCACAATTTTTTTTTTAAAGTGGTTGCCATGCAAATGACAGCCACCTTGAAAATAAACACTTCTTTTCAGTCTTGGTTTTAACACTTCTCTCTCGAACCAAGGAAATCAACATTTCGACGTTTTCCCCACTTATCTAGTGCTTCTATCATGTTCTTTTCTGCTTCGTTCCTTTGAAGTAGATTTGGCGGGAAATAAGCCCCGCCCACTTCACGAAGAATTCGCATGCGAAGAAAAAAGTTTCGCTCCCTCGTGCGAAACAAAATTTTCGCATGCGAATTTCGAACTCGGCCATGCGAAATTCCGGTATATGGATTCACCCAATGACAAAAACGTTGGTGCGAAAAAAATAATTCGCAAGCGAAATTCGCACCCGAAGTTCGCATCGGTTTTTCGGGCATATGGAATGTCAGCTTAAGGCTAGTTTTATTTTGCACGTAGCCGTTTATGGGAGGACCAAAAAAAAATGCAGCACAATGCAGGTGGCCGGTTCTCTGCGCTAAGCCGGTTCAAGCATGACACTTCTGCGCACAGCCGTGACACGAGGCGTCATGTAGCTGCTTAGGCGCCGCTTTGTGCCACTGTTCACTGTCATTGGCCTAACAAGTATAGATCTACATGGACGACGGCGAGTTATAGGCCTAGTATTAAAACTAATATCTTAACGAAAGCTGACTGGTTAAAACAAAATGCTTTAGAATGTCAATTTCAGTGCTTTGACTGGCCCTTTGTCAGTAAATTAATTGACCCTAATGGTTGAGTGTAAACCTGGTGACTGGGAGGTATGGGTTCAAACTTTGTTGCCTGTCGTTTCATAATGGAGAAATAATATTTTTAGCATTCTAGCAGCTCTCGCGCCTAATATTTGACCTTATGTGACCGATACTAGGGGAAGTCGTTGACCCGGTGTCTGAAGGCCATAACTGAGAACATAATATGACATGATAAAGGTTTAATGCCCCTATCAACCTTATTAGGTTATTTAAGAGGACGGGTGAATGGGGGCGCTATATCTGCGTGTGGAAATTTAGCTGTACTACGTGAAATATCCCAATATGTCAGGTCATTAATTGTATGACTAATTGTTGATAAGATTGCCTCGGTGTGTTTACAAAAGTATCGATATTTATTGTCCTAATTTCTCAAATCCCAAGCCCGCTTTTTTTTTAAGACTCTCCAAGAGACCCAATGTTCGGCAGGTTTGCGCCCCAAGAAGAGACCTCAAAATTGGCCCCCCCGCCTCCCCCTCTCTTCCTTGAAGTCGGTGTGGGGGGGGGGGGGGGGGGGCGGGTATGGTTTCGATTCTCAGCTGAATTATAACTTAGAATTGTAGAATTGTAAATGGGCCTATCCAACAATGTCATGCTCATAATTGTGCCTGAACTACAACAGGGAACTTCTGCTTTTTCTTTCCTATTCCTTACTATTGTCATCTTTTCTCTACTTCTTTTGTATGTTTGTCCCACTCTTGAGACCCGCTATTGGTTATAATAAGATTTAAAATTTGGTCACTTATTTTGCATCTTATTGTCTGGGGCATGGTTGAAAGACTGGAAACTGCCCAGTTTGTCACAGGCCCAGTTAGCCAAAGACCCAGTTAATCACAGGACAAACTACAGTTTGTCATAGGCCCAGTTTGTTACAAGCTCAGTCCAGTTCGTCACAGGCCCAGTTTGTCACAGACCCACAATAATGAATTTAATTTTATTTGAACATTTGTTATTGAAATTTTACAGAGTAATTTAAATTTGCTCTGATTTGCATACAAAAATGTTGAAAAATTGAAAACACAAACTGAATTGACATTTTAGAGGGACTTTAGGGCCTGTGACTAACTGGCATGCCACCGAAAGACAATAGTAACAAATATCGTTTAAATGCGCCTAGCTGAGGTTCCGTTCTTCCTGTGCATCTAACTTTCAGCATTTCTCAGGCTTGAATTCCTGTATAATAAACAAAACAAAAAAAGTATAAGCTCCATAAAAAAAAATCACGTTTGAATTCAAAGAGGGTGAGTCTCTACTTTTTCGATCAACATTGTCAGGTGCTAGTTAGAGGACACAGTATGTAGTAGTCAACTGGCATGACCTCTTATACCGTTTGAAGATGTTAGTATTTCATTTTTTCTGGAGCTATTGTAGACAGGCGTTAAAAAACCAACCTAACCCCTAACCCCTAACCCCTAACCCCTAAAATCCTCCCTTGCCCGGTATAGTCGATACCTCCCAGCTATAATTGTTCGATACTTCCTCACCCCTATGTGTTTGATGCAAACATTCAAGGTCTATAATCGATACCTTCTTTCCAGTCACTATTCGATACATCCATGTAATTAATACATTGTATTATTCGATACTTGCCCGTCGTACCTTGTGATTTATTCGATATATTGCCGGATCATCGTTTGATACATTCCTATCTGTCATTGCACTACACTCTTTAAAGTTCAATATAGCTTATTATTCGATGCTTCCTTTCCAACCACATTTGCCTAGTCATTCGGTCTCCTTAGCTATCGTTGTTTGATACCTTCTTTGCCTGATCATAATCAATACCTAAGCGTTCAACATTCGATATCTTCTTAGATATCGTTATTCGAGTTCCCATCATCTTGTCTTTATTATTTAATAATCGATAGTTTTTTAAAACATATCGACATGATTATCACTATATGGTTATAGTTATCACCTTTTAACATCAAAGATTCGATACTCATTATCGTGCTTATTATTTGATAATTATTTTACATGAAGTCAGCATTAGATAATTCCTAGGTGTCATCATTCAACCATATATATAGAAACAAACAAGTCACAATCTTTGGCATTCAATACCTTCTAGTCTAGTTATTCGATTTTCGTTGATTCTTCATCTTGTTCATTGTAATATTTTAAATTATCACTCAATTTATTGAACAAGCAGAATGCCGCTATAGTGGCGAACTCACGACGTGAAGCGAAGTGACAAGAGACCCCCTAACATGTCGTATTCAATAATCGAGTATCTTGATTCATTTATATAGTCGGTGTACCAATAATTATATTATGTTATGGTTTTGCTTAGAATATTTTCTATCTGTCATTTTGTTCCTTTTGAAAAATGTTTTCTCTAAGGGCTTACTAAGATTTGAAACATTTCCTAATATTTCGACATTTAAAAGTTTTTGCTCGATTTTTTTTTTACTTATTAAAGCGGCTTTTCTGTTTTTTCTGTTTACTGCTGTTTAACAAGACTTTTTAAGGTAATTGTTTCCCTTACCCAAGCAGTTATTTCGGGTTGCTGTTACCTACTTCATGAGAGAGGACTCCTCTAGTATTGAGACTGAGTGGTTCAAAATCAACTGCGTTCTGTTTCTTTTATGACTTAAACATTTAGCTTGTGAGGTGATGTTGCGTTATAAAAACAACTTTTTTTTTTCGGCCAAACGATCGGTCAAAGAGACTCCTGGAGCAAGAGCTGGAGATGAAGGGAAATGACTGAGGAAATGGCTTTTGAGTGAATACTTTACAAAGATTTATGGAACCTGGAGCTTTTTCCAAGTATTCCATTCACAATAACGTGTGAACTCTCCTTCTGTCCCGCATATTCTCCGCTGCTTTCTCTCTCTGTCTTTCTCTCTCTGTCTTTCACTCTCTGTCCACTTCCCTCCCTCCCTCTCTCTCTCTGTCTCTCTGTCTCTCTGTCTCTCTCTCTCTCTGTCTCTCTCTCTCTCTCTCTCTCTCTGTGTCTCTGTCTCTGTCTCTTCTCTCTCTCTCTCTCTCTCTCTCTCTCTCTCTCTCTCTCTCTCTCTCTCTCTCTCTCTCTGTCTTTGTCCCTCTCTCTTTCTCTGTTTGTGAGTGTGTGACATATATGCAGTTGCAAGCGCATTTAACACCTGCCAAAAAAAAGAAAAAAAAGAAAGAAATAAGCAACAAAAAAAAGCTAAAAAAAACCCAAGCAAACAAAACACAACAACCCAACAACAAACTACAGCAAAAAAAAACAACAAAAAAACAACAATCCCAAAAAAAAACAACCCAAAACAAAAAACAACAACAAAAAAACAACAAACAAACACCATTGACCATATTGAGCAGGAGTTATGGGCATTCTTGAACCTGCGGTGGTCGAGCGTTTTCCTCGGTTATTTCCCTTCATCTCCAGCCTTGCTTCACGAGTCAGATTAACCGATAGTTAGGCCTACACATTTTTTTCAAAGTACCGTATCTTTTCTCAACTGAAATGTGGGATGACTTACGGGACCAAACACAGTTGATTTTGAAGGCAGAACACCCAGTCACAATATCAGAGGACTCCTCATTCATGAAGTAGGTTAAATGAAGTATTTCATCAACAACAAACCTTAATAAATGCTTGGGTAAGGGAGACAATGACCTAAAAAGTTGTTACTATGCAACAATGAACAGAAAAACAGAAAAACCGCTTTAAATAATGAAAACACAAAACAACCAAGAAGTTTTTTCGAAATTGGGGAAATGTTGCGATTCTTTATATGCCTTAAGAAACGTTTATTGATTGTTTTTTATAGAAACAACAAATATTGGAATTTAGTCTACGCAAAACCATAGTATAATTTAAATGTCTGCACAAATGACTATATAAACAAATTGGCGTTATTTTATAGAGGTCTATGAAAGGTAAGCATGTGATCTCAATCCACTTCACTTTACCTCACTCAAATTCATGAAAAGAAATTGTAGATAACATAACATTACAATGAGTTTAATTAGATGTCATGGAAATGATGTTCTGATCAGAAAGCTATCAAATAATGTCACGCTAAAATGTATCGAAATATGACAGGGCAATGGACAATACAATAGTCGCGTCGAATATTAATTGGTTACGGGAAATTTCAAATATTGACTGAAAATTCTGAGCGGGTGGTGAAGTATCAAGAGCAAAGTAAAATTACATTATCCAGAAAGTGTTCTCGAATAATGACTAGATTTGTCGCTTTTAAGCTAACCCAGATTTCGGAGGTTTCCAGAAATCTTGACATACACCAAAAGTGAGCATTGTCCTACCAGTAAGAGAAGTTTGGTTTCATTGGTGTAATGTATTTGCTTGGTTATAGAGAAAACTCTCTCTATAGAAACTGAACAAGGGGCAAAAACTTTACCTTCGATTTTCTCAAAACAGCATTTTTTTCGGGATAGCTACCATTTAAATGGAATTAAATAATAGGGAAACTCTAATAGTAATGGGGTTATGGAGTTATCGAATACTGATTAGACAATGGTGGTGTCTAATATTTACAGTGCCACAGAAATAGCCAATAATGATTCTAATGAGGTATCGAACAATGACAAAAAGAGATATCGAATAATGGTAATCATAGAGTAATGATTATGGTCAAAGGTTGTACATAACAAGATAGTTCACTCGGCTAAAAAAGTGTCCACAGAAGTCCGCGCTTTGTCGCTGCAATCTTTGTATTGAAGCTCTTTTTCGTTTATCCAGAAGAAGAATAGGGATAGCAACCCCCTTGCGCATCAACTGCTCCGGTTCGCTTGATGCGGAGCTTTGGGTATATTTTATTTTAATGACCTCTCGCTCTAGAGCCAAATTAAACGAAGAAAACAGTCGCCCCTTTTCCCTGAATAGGAATTTTGTCAGCGTAACAATTTAAAAAGGCGTTATTCCGAAATTTTAATTATTATCTATACAAAAACTTGTTAGATTCACTTTATTTTTTTCCACACAAGAAAGGCAACCCTGTTCGCAAAACGGGCGCTTTTTAGAACATAGCGCCACCGGATTTTGAAGACACTTCTTTAATGAGTTCAAAGAGAGGAGTGAACCATCTTGTTGTTCAGAATCTTTGATATGGTACAGAAAATGCTACAAAGGGTATCGAAATGTCCTAAAATAGTTGAGCCATACAGTAAGTGATGATAGTCGTTATAACTTGTTTGTTGAAGAACCCGTCCACACAGGGGAAACATCGGCCAAGCGTGCATTCATGTTTGACTGCTCGTTCATCACCCAGTTCCTGCCTAACACATCATGTTCCAAAGTCCGATGGTTGACATAAAAAAATTTTCTCCAAACTCTTACCGTAAACTGCCAGCTACGTTGTTGAAAATACCCGAATGCGCTTTATTTTCAAAACCTTTGGTCTCTTGTTTCAGACGCAGAAAGCACTTCCCCCGCTCACATAATCTTTTTCAATGAATTACAAATTTCCGTCTCTGTACCCATATGAGTCTCCATGCTTTGTAAACATCTGTCTCTTTCCTCATCACTGAATTCGTCACAATGATATCTATTGTTCTGACAAGAGCATCTTTTTGTTTCTGCTCAGAAATTCTTGCCTTTTTTGAATCCCAGCCTTTGGGGCTCATTTTATCTCCGGTTGTGCTTGCCAATCTTTTTCTTTCGAGAAGGAAGTCCCCCACCATGATCATTTTTACCATTTCTTT
Source organism: Aplysia californica (assembly GCF_000002075.1). Classification (NCBI taxonomy): domain Eukaryota; kingdom Metazoa; phylum Mollusca; class Gastropoda; order Aplysiida; family Aplysiidae; genus Aplysia; species Aplysia californica. Next base: position 237,775 of record NW_004798189.1, on the reverse strand, counting down.
CTTCCATCCCTCTTCCACCCAACTCACTGCCACACTTTTCAATCATAATCTTGTCGCAAGAATTCATTCCTTCTGCATGCATCACAACAAAATGTACAATCCGCCGCCTTCCAATCCTATGTCCATTAACCCCCCACCAATTGCTGTCTATAGCTGTAGGAATCTCTAGCAACAGTATAGAAAAACATTTTCAAACCCAGGGTCATTCTTATGAAGATCATTGATAATTTCTGAAAGTGAAAAGTTCAAAATACCAGGGTGAAGCGGAGTCGACGATGATAGCCATGGGCAATACCGTGGCTCCATGTCAGAGAGTTGAATCGTTGATATTTTTGCTGGAGTACAGTTGCCATCGTCCGTGGTCTTCTCCAATGTCTTTACTAGACTCAGTTTTACCAGGCATCGTCCTCGAGATAGGGAATCCATCATGTATCCCAGACTCAGGCCAACAAGTCAGGAAAGTGGTATTTGAAAAACACTAGCATTGATTTTAGAAGAACAGCATTAACGTGGCTGAACTATTCTGTAAACCTGACAAAGATAAACAGCTCATGTTTTGGTGGGGTTTTTTTTTCATTCTATGAATTGTTCTTGGTCCATTTTTTACCAATCGTGAATTATAGATGCCGCCCACGGGGGTTGTTTGCTGGAACCACTCCCTCTGCTAAATCATATATCTAGCATAATAATACCAAAGCCGAATATTTAAACAGATAACCCTATTGATGCATGATATTTGAGTCATAAGTGAATGATGCAAGCCACAGTATATTATACATCACGACTGAAACGTTTAATTTTGCGAGATCAATGAATAAAACATGTATCAGTTCACACCCATGGTCACAGCGAAAGATAATTCCAAGAACAAAAAGGATTGTATCCAGATTGTCAACAATAAAACAGTTTATTGCACACCTCTTACAGTGTGTGTTCTTAGAATCAGCCAGGCTTGTTTAAGTTTACCGCCGCAGTTCCTGTTGCCACGGGATTGGTCAGATTAGCGGTCTTGCCCAAGCTGTACTGTCTCTGTTAAAATTAAACCAAGAAGGCAGCACCGGACAGAGTGACTGTGACGTCATCGCTTACAGTTTTGAAAACATCTAGACGTAGTCAAAGAGGTTATAAGTCTCTTTGAGACAAAGTAGGTATCTTAATGTGAGGCAGCGTTGTGGAATCAGGCTCTCGTCAATTTTTGGGCATATTGAGTCATTGGTATCATCTTAAAGCTTGTTCATTTGTCTTGCTTTCAATGAAAAAAATTACCCATCCATCTTCAATAGAAGTGGAGAATTTTTGGATTGAAGGAGGTGGGAGTCACCTGGTTTAAGAGGTAAAATTAGCGAGAAAATGGCTGCCAAATCTGGGTAAATTCCAAAGCTGGAGAGTCCATGGAAACTGTAAATTTATATATTTGTGCCTTTAATCAACGTTTTCAGTGAAATCCTCAAAGGGATTTGTTTGTAAATGGACATAAAAGGTGTTGAGCCAAAAAACAAAAATTTGGTAAAAATCGCTCAGCAGGGAGAAAACTGCTGTTTTCTTCGATTTCATTATTTTGACGACAGCCTGATTCCACCACGCTGCCTCACCTTTGGTTCTATTTCGTCTCTATTATCGATACCTAGAGCTTTGTCAAATCACCATGAAGCAGAAATAGTCCGAGTTAAAGATGAGGACAGAAACAACAAATATTAGGAGACCTCTTTCGATATATCCAGACAAAGAAGCAGGAAAGACAGAACTGTTTCGCTGTCTACAGTGATACGGAAACGGATTTTAAGCAGACATTATTTTTAAATACTTACAGCGCAGTCGGGTATCTATTCACAGTTTATTTTTCATTCACCTTTTAACTTTATACTGTAATCTGAAGAAAAAACAACAACAAAAAAGCCAGAACAAACCCCCCCCCCCCCCCCACAAAAAACCACGACAAAAACATCGAATATCGACACCATGACAGGACCATAAGATGAGGTGTTCGTTTAACTCAGTCTATCCCCCCCCCCCCCCCCCCCCCCAGTCCTCAGGAATCAAACAGAAAATCTGCCATTGGTTAGCTTTTTATGCTCTCTAAAAAACAAAAAGGCAAAGCAAACATGAAAAAAAAAAATCCAAAACACGCTGCACACTCTTACATGCAATAAAGAAGAAATGACAAGGCCATTGCAAATGCTTTCTCAGGAGGAAGGTTTTATTTGTATTCGGAAATGATTAGTACACTTGTTATGGAAATAATAAAAGATTTTTAAAAAAAGTAGAAATGGACAGGTAGGCTTATGGCTCTCATTACAAAATAAATTGAATAAGATAAATGAGGCAGTATGTCCACATCGTAGGATGCCTTGTTCTGAACTCTGTAAAAAGATATAGACACAAATTATATGTTGCTCATTGCTATGTTTATTGCATGCATTCAAAGCTGTTCAAGACGACCACACATTGTCGATGATTAAAGTAGTCATCTTCCAAAGGGGGTCCTCTTGGACGGTGTTACTATACCGTAAAAAAAAATGCAAGGAGAAAGTAGGGTGTGGTCGTTTGTACAGGTAATCGTTTCGGACAATTGTGGGTAGAGCAAATTCGACTGCAGTAGTAGCTGTTGTAGGAATTGTGTTGTGATATATGCCAATCTATATTCTGACAAAGTATTGATTATCAACGAGATCCTTTCACTCCCATTTATAATTAATTGTTGATGCAGGTGTTTTTACGGTCTCATTGACAAAATTTAGATCATTTAAGGAGACAGCTTTCCGATCTTGCGAGTCAAGCCAACCGGGAAGAGAGGAATACAACATCTCAGCAGAAAGCCCGAGAAACTCGATAAAGATTCTGCCTACTCCGAAATGGAACTCGGGTCTCCTACATACGACAGCATCACGCCCAACCGCTATACATAGTACCGCAGAAGGCGGTGCCAATGGCTGTGAGTGATGCATCCTTAAGGAAATCTGCGGAATTGTACTGGTTGAAGTATAAGCGACGTCCTTTGCAACACTATAAGGCTGTTTAAGAGACCGGACCTCCGAATTGAAAGTCTATCTCCGGTGGGACTGAGCCTGACACATGTGTGAATGTCTGCAAACTTCCGACCTAAGACAATCACGAAAACCGGGATTGGGTGGTGTAAGCAATGCACTTGTTTGTTTGTTTGTTTGTTAGTTAGTATGTTTGTTTATTTGCTTGCTTGCTTGTTTGTTTGCTTGAGTAAATGGGAGGCACATCGGCACATTATAGGTAGAACATGTGTGAGAATATGATAGAGGTTTATTGCCAAGGAAGTTGTCTCACTAACAGGGCAATCTCCAATGTCCGGATCGGATGCGGGAATAACTTTACTTTTACATACAACACTGCAAGGCTATTTAAGAGGTGGAGCCTTCAAATTCAACATCCATCTCCAATTGGACCTTGCCAAAGAGGAAAATTCGTGTAAAGTATCTTTCCCAAGGACACATCATTCGACCCAGTTGAGCCTCGAACCCCCGAACCTGCAATCTCTTGATTTCAACTCTGGTTGCCTAACCAGTGGACTAAGGACACCCATCCTTACAGAAAATGATGTTAATACGAGGAAATCGGATCTAAGTCCAGAGTGCCCATAACAACATAGACGCTAATTGTTTAGGTGTTGGGCCAGAGTGATATTGTGTTGTGTTCTGTGGAGATCAGCCTTCCCTCCTCAAAATAAACAAATGTGAGGCAGCGTGGTGGGATCAGGCTATCGTCAATTTTTGGGCATACTGAGTTATTGGTATAATCTTAAAGCTTTTTCATTTGTCTTGCTTTCAATGAAAAAAATACCCCTCCATCTTCAATAGAAGTGGAGTTATTTTGGATTGAAGGAGGTGGGGGGTCACCCGTTTTATGAGGTAAAATTAGCGAGAAAATGGCCGCCAAAGCTTGGTAAATTTCAAATTTACTGGAAATTTATATTTTTGTGCCTTTAATAAACTTTTTCGGTGAAATCTCGGAAGGAATGTGTTTGTAAAGGGACATAAAAGGTGTTGAGCCAAAAAACAAAAATTTGATAAAAATTGCTTGGCAGTGAGAAAACTGCTGTTTTCTTCGATTTCATTATTTTGAAGAGAGCCTGATTCCACCACGCTGCCTCACAAATGTATTCACTAACTAGCTAACTAACTAACTAACTAACCAACTAACTAACTAACTAATTAACTAACTAACTTACTAACTAAGAAACTAACTAACTCACTAACTAATCGAGTAAGTAACTAACTGACCAACTAATTAACTAACTAACCAACTACCTAACTACCTAACTAACTAACCAACTAACTAACTAACCAACTAACTAAGTAACTAACTAACGAACTGAACTGAATGAATAAATGAGTAAGATACAAAGATAACGATACATAAACTCAAATACTAACCAACCCCCCCCCCCCCGCCCACCCGAAAAAAAACCCCAAAACAACAACAACAACAAAATAAATAAATTAATAATGGAACAACAAACTACTAACAACCCCCACCCCACCCCCGAAAAAACAAACAAATAAGAAACAAAAGAAAAATACAACTCTGGTAGTTCATTGTTAGGGTGTGTCTCCTTTCAACAAAGTCCCCGATGTGCCCGATACACAACAAGATTCCGGCCTGTCTTCCTGTGTCGGGAACCACAATGCGTGTCGCTAGCTCAGTTTGTACAATGCTGGATAACAATGCGTTTTAAATGAGCGTTCTTGAAACTGAGTACTTTGAGACACTTTGACCACTCTCTTTCCTCTTGGGCTGCTCTTATTAGAGAAATGTTATGTTGAATTTGGATGTCTAGCATAGATCTTAAATAATAAGCTTTTAAGGGGCGTAGAACCCTCAATAATCAATTAGTCTTATTCCATTTGAAGAAGAGTGTCAACCTCACCTAAACAAATCTTCCACTTCCAGCACTGCTCGCTCCACCCGCATTTGGAGGTTTCTGCAGAAATAAAGCAAGAACTGAACAGGTTAGACTTTAATGTACAGGGTGTCTAAAGAAAAAAAAAAGAGTACCCACTTAAAGGATAACATGATGATCTGAGCACTAATCGCAATAAAACTTGTAACAGATAGAACTTAACTAAGGGGACATGAAATTTTTAAATCTGAAGAAAATCGGTTGAGGACTGAGGTGTTCGAGAAGTATCATATTATTTTAAAACGTTCAACCCAAATTGGGTAAAAAATTTTAGGTCTTAAAAGCGTTCAGCTACAAGAGGGTGATCTACCCGTCTATGGTTTCAAGACAAAACCTGTAAATCCACAACAGTCACATCAGATGGATATCTCACTGTGCTAAGAAAGTTTTGGAGAGGTTTGGGGAGAATTTGTTACGCTGGAGATACCATGTTCCAATGGGATCGGGCCACACCACACATGTCAAGAGTGGTCCTTGCATGGTTATAAGAAAGGTTTGGGGAAACACCTCATAGGCTGAAAGTATGTAAATGAATTGTTGCCTCATTCCCTCTGAATTGAGACCCTTCAATGACTACCTTTGGTTGTTGTTGTTGTTGTTGAAGTTGTTGTTGTTGTTGTTGTTGTTGTTGTTGTTGTTGTTGTTGTTGTTTTTAACAGCTTCTACGGAAACAACCAACAAATAATCGAATAGTTGAAACTCAATGTTGACCAGGACATGAAAGGAATAGATTTTGAAACAAGCCAAAGGCCAATTCCAAATTTCCCGGGGGGGGGGGGTAGGTGCTTTTACAGAGAAAACTGGTTGCTACCTGGAGATTTAAATAGCCACAACCTGTCTGTCTTTCTCTCTCTCTCTCTCTCTCTCTCTCTCTCTCTCTCTCTCTCTCTCTCTCTCTCTCTCTCTCTCTCTCTCTCTCTCTCTCTCACACACACACACACACACGTCTCTCCATTAATGTGTGTTTGAGAGTGTGTCTTCATGAATGTGTGTTTGAGAGTGTGTCTTCATGAAATCTTCCAATATCCACCCTTCCAACGGTAGCGAATGGGTGACTTCACTCTCGAAGAGAGAACGTTTGTTCATCTTCAGCACCATACCAGCCGTTCCCACCTCAGGGAAAAGTAAGACAGACATACAGGAACAAAAGATAGCTATTTCTTTTTTTGGTAAGTGCTTTACGGCGCTCGCAACTACACAAGGTCACATGACCGCGCGGGACACACCAAACATTTACAGTTGGTAGGAAAATTTGAATTTTGCTTGGGTAGCGGCCGAAGCCTACTCTTTTAGATTTTTGGACCATTAACGGTTCTTTAACGGGCACACCTTGCACATGAGAACTCCGAGAGTTTTCGCCCTTGTTCCAGAAGGCTAGGTGTAGATCTTACATATCATAAGATCAGGGGTGAGGCTGAAAGACAGCAGTAAGAAGAAGCCAAGGAGAAGCAGTAGAAAGGCTGCAGAAAGAGTCAGGAGGGGGTAAAAGAGGTGAAGAGGTGAGGCAAAAAGTGGAGACGAAAGCAGACGACAGAACATTGTTAGAGAGCAGTAAAGGATATGAAAGGAGAAAATTTCAGAAAACAAAATGTTTCTTCGCTGTCAGGTTTCGAATCCGGGACCAACTGAATGAGAGACGAATACCTTAATCTCTTGGCCAAGAGAGCCCCCCCCCCCCCAACACACACACAGAGGTAGAGAGATAAATAAGTAGTAGGACCTACCAGTGGCACCCTCTAACCACCCGTGCAACTACCAGTAACAGCAATAGCAACAACACAGCAACAACATCAACCGGGGCGACTACATAACAATTAATCAAACAATAATAGCAATAGCAACAGCAACAGCAACATACCAAAAACAAAATGTGCAAGTGACCTTACTCACCGGAACAGAACGTTTCTTCAACAGCTGTGAGAGAGATAGTTCTTTTAGCTGAAGAGAGGAAAAAAAAGATTCTTAGGACTGCACACTCTCATAGAAAAAGGACAAGCACAATTACAATTTATTTTGTTCTTCAGTCATATCCCTTAATTAATGACAAAAAACCCCAAAACATTAGTATGTTCTACTTATTTTGCCACACGCTTGTTTGGCCAAATTTAGTATTAGAAAAGATTGAGTTATTATAATTATATACCCCGGAGCGAAATTAACTTAACACTTCTTAAGAAGAGATTTATAATGGTTCAGTAGAATAAATTTCTAAAAGCTAAGTAACATCGTAAAAGCAAGCACAGTGCTCTACTACTTGCTAAAAATACAGTAGATATCTTAAATGGTTTTTTTATTATGGGAGCCGTTTAAAGACAGTGACTCAAAAAACACAAGCGGCAAAATTAACGCAAATTAGTAAGGAACTCTGAAGTCATACCTTTCACCACTCCACTACAAACCTTTCAAAAGCTTAACTCATAGGACGATGGATGACTTAAGTATGTCACGTTCCCCTCCTTCAGGTTCACGGTCACAGAGTCACTTAAAATAGGGGCAAGACAATGAACCAATCACAATTCATTTGAGCACTTCGCTGGATTGCTCCGGGGCTCACATAATTTTGGCATCGAATAGTGCACAGTCTGTCGCGTTTATTTTTAGATTGCTTACTCTGGGCTATGTTTTGGCACTATTCGGCAGGAGCACATTTGAGATGTGCCGTCTTATTAATATTTATGTACCGCCAAACTCTCTACGAGTGGCGTCATCGCTTGGGTTATCCCAAAGAGCGATTTATAGGTCAGGTTTCCGCTGTTGAATATCCTGTTATGTTTAGATACAGCGCATGAACTTTGGCAAGGCATAGTAAATGTTTTGCGGCACTATAGACACAGAAATGACAGTTACCGCGCCAGCGAGGACTTTGTTTTGATATAATACAATGTATTTGGCTAGTGTTTATTTCTGGCGTCTTTTATTTTACTTTTGTTGGTGCTTTACGTAATAGAACATTAAAACATTTTGGGCGGCACTGCCCGACCGTGCTCTATGGACGAACCGCGCCTGCCGGAGAGGTCCACAAGTGAACAGTTTGAAACGACTTAACGCCGATATTGAGCAACAATGAATTTTTGCCACTATCCGAAGCCTTGGCGACACTCAAATTTAAATCTAATTCAATTTGTTTGTTGCTTTCTTTTTCACTTAAGAGGGGGGGGGGGCTACACCTGAAGGCTATCTCGCTTATTACTGGACCGAATTTTACCCAAGTTCACACATGTAACAAACATAGTAAGGAGTCTTTAAATCCACAATCAAATTTGAGAAAAAGTTTCGTTTCCATGGATATGGCTGCCACATTGGATTTTGTTGACATGTCTTACGTAATGAATACTGCACTTACTGCTCTTGGAAATTAAATGTTTTTTTGCATTCGTGTTTACAAACATTAGATCTAAAAATTGTCTGTTGTTTTTTTCCTAAACGGATTAGAAAATTTTTAATTAATTTTTTCCTGAGGTAGCATTCAAGTTTTCAAAAAATCCGTAAAAATCCACACTCCAGACACCACCAACAAAAATTTATTCCATATATAAAAAATTTAACAGACAAATTTTTAGTATTATATCTTCTCTTCATTCTGTGAAAATTTCATGAAGATTGGAAGAAAAATGATGGAGTTATTTTAAAAAGTATAGAGAAAAGTCGCGTTTTGAGAAAACAGCCGATAAAGAAAAATAAAATACTAACTTTATGAGGAAATGGCGGTGACAAACATACCCAGTATTGAAAAAAATACGGTTTTTTGGGGTTTTTATGTGATGAAATAGTTGTAGGAGAGGCTGAGGAAGCTAAAAATGCCTACAACACAAATTCCATAATTTTGAGCCGAATTTTGACTTTGAGGCAGGGGCGAAGCGTCTATATAATCAAATAATCACTGCTTCCCTTCCTAATTTCGAAACATTGTCGCTGTCAAATTCATTCTTAAACGTAAACCTCTTAAATTAAATGTAAAAAGACGTTCGTAATCAACAATGAACAGTATGTCTAACATTCAAAACGGTTTCACGGCCTCAGAAATAGCCTCCTCACCCCTCTCGGGCCACTCCATAAGCAGTCGCATGGCAAGCTTTGATTAAGTAAGCTTAAAGTGAGTCTGGAAGAGTCTACCAATAGATTTGAAGGGAACATGTACATAGCAGTCCAAGCTGTTTCATTGCCACATATACCCTGTTCACCCCTTTGGGGCCACAGTTAAAATCAATCTCAAGCCCTGATTATGTATGCTAACTAACGCTGGTCGAGTCTACCTCACAAATGTGAGGGGAACTAACTCCTAATAATCTCTTGACTGCTGCGTGTGCTTGTTTTTTTTCCTCGACTTTTTACCGTCCTATAATTAGATCGTGACCTCGATTATGACACCAGCTCCTGGCCGCGAAAGGCTAACAAAAACAGCCAAATGTGAAATTTAAAAAATGATAATTGTCATGTTCTACCAAAGAGTTAGACTTACTGGTAGATCTATAACATATAGATCTAGTACTGACATCTCTGCTTTTTTGCTTTGCGTTTTTGTATTCACATCTAAAGTTAAATTTAATTTTAGTTGGAACTGATATTTAAAAAGATACTTTCCCGATTATTTTGGCGGTTGAACATACAATATGAATTCCGGATTTGTTTTCATTCACAACTCAGAGTCGCCGCCTCGAGTAAGATTCTTGTGTGATATCTACAGGCCATATCTGATTCTGATCCCGTTTCACTTTGATTACCCTGTCAAACAAGTCAGCCTTCGCCCCTGCTTTGGGGGTTTAGCGCCCCCCCCCTCCCTCTAAAGACGCCCGTGGCGTCAGTAGCCTGGTGATTGGGCCACTGGGCCTGAAATCGTTAGATTACGTGTTTGGGCGTTCAAGCCAGATTACGATCCGATGTTGTGTCACTAGGAAAGGCATTTTACATGAATTTCCCACTTGGCTCAGTTCTTTCGGAGATAGACGCTAAACTTGGAGGTCTCGCCTTTGAAATTACCTACTGGTATTGGCAGGAGTGTTAAACCTATACCATTCCCATTTTTATTCCAAGGATGCTCCATTTATCATTTGAGGAACCAATGGACACATTAAAGCTGGCGAGACCATCAGTCAAAAAACATTGCTGTTCAAAGTTCCCAGGGAAGCAGCGAAGTGGTAAATACAAGGGACTCTTTAGAAATCGCATGCGGTCACGAAGCCAAAGGAAAACTAATAATTTCGAAGATGAACCTATCGCTGAGTTTGCACAAAAACAAAAGTTTTCGTTCGCTTAAACAAACAGTTGATAAATTTGTACTAGAAACGTATTCATCATAACATTATGTGTGTGAGTGTGAGTGCCTGTGGTGAGTTTGCCAAAAAGATGATGCCCGATTTTAAAAAGTGTGTAGGTCAAAGTTCAACGCCTCCAAGTAAGGCGGTTGAAAAAGAAAGGATCTGTATACCATGTTCAAGAAGATTTTAGAATCCTACCCAAGTACTCATGCCAAAGCTATCTCGAGAAACTAAACCAAAGGCTTCAAGTTGTCTGGAAAACGGCGTGCTAATTTAAATATTCCTTTATTTTTTTTTTCATTTTCGTTTAAAACGTCATGGGTTTACAGTAATGTAAAGCTGTTGTATGCTGGTGGCAGTCTGCAAACATATTATTGTTGTGTATCAGCAGCCTGTTATGTCTTTTCAAGAAATTTGAGCGTACCAAATCAAGTCCTCCCCTGCCTCCGACAAGGTCCTGGGGATATGCAAGTTTGGAAAAGCGTTAGTGTTGAGTTTTCTTTCTACAGAGAAGTACACAAATACGCAGGTAAATGCCTATTTAATGAAGAAAGAGCAGGCGAAAAAACCCATCTTAGGTTAGTGCTTTATCAGTTTATAATCTTGTTCAAGAATATTTTTGAACTCTACTCCAGCAATCAGAACAACACCATTATATAGAAAAGAAACATCCCCCCTCCAAAAAAAAACAACAAAAACAACAAAAAACAACCCAACCGCCCATGTTCATGAATACACACCCACCCACCTACACACACACACACACACACACACACACACACACACACACACACACACACACACACACACACACACACACACACACACAATATAGTATCTATCTATCTATCTATCTATCTATCTATCTATCTATCTATCTATCTATCTATCTATCTATCTATCTATCTATCTATCTATCTATCTATCTATCTATCTATCTATCTATCTATCTATCTATCTTTTATATATATATATACATACATACATACATATTATATATCGTGGTGAAACCAGCAGGCGCTCTCCAAATTATATTGAAATCGAAGAAATCGGCATAAAATTCAACCTGTCTTTGATGAAGCTAGCATTGCATTCTCCCAGCAAACAAGTTGTATGTAGGAGAACTTATGACCAATCGCATTTGATTTGACAAGTACACACATCCAAAATTTAGAACAGATATATGCATTATAATTTTTCTGTGCAACAATTAATTTAACTCAGTTTGTATTTCTTTGTTTGTTTCTTTAGACCAAAAGCTATTTCTTATTGGGCTTTTATTACTTGGCTCCAGTGGGCGTGTCAATTTATGTCACTATTCTGTTAACTCTTTTTTGTGCTACATTTTTACTCTCCCTACTGTTTGTTTTGTTTTTTTAGACCTAAGTCATTCCCTATCATATTATTACTTGGCCACAGAGGACTTGTCATCACAGTATTATATTATGTCACTATTCGGATATCACTCGTTTAGAACTTGCCAAAGCAAGTTTACCACCGCCCCTCCCAAGTACAACTGGGCCCTCTTCCTGACGATGCACAGATTCGAAAATGCGTGTATAGTGTGCAATTGTTGACATAGGAAACGTTTCACACAGGTTGCAGGCGTCTGTGGTGCAGCAGTTAGGCTCTTCTCTGTCGGAAGCAGGACACCTACATTCGATTCCCGAGTCGGGAGAAAATGTTTATCGAGTATCCCGGTCTTCCTGCTGGGATATTGCATCCCTCTCTGCCCGGTTTGGGCCCTCACAGGTAGGGTCAGAAGCCGACCTAATAAATTATGCAATTGTGTCGATGGGGGAGTTTCAAAAAAAGAAATGAAGAAAACACTACATAAAAAAAAAATCACACAGGATAGAAGACAGATCACAGATTGTCTTTGCATCTAGCTGTATATGAGTATGGATATTATGTACACACATAATATAATATGGATGAGCAGTAGCAGCAGCGGCAGCAGCAGTAGTAGTGGTAGTAGTAGTAGTAGTAGTAGTAGTAGTAGTAGTAATAGTAGTAGTAGTAGTAGTAGTAGTAGTAGTAGTAGTAGTAGTAGTAGTAGTAATAGTAATAGTAGTAGTAGTATTTGCAGCAGCAGTCCGCGCGTGAGTATATGTGTGCGTGTTTATGTGTGTGTGTGCGCGAGTGTGTATGTGTGTGTGTGTGTGTGTGTGTGTGTGTGTGTGTGTGTGTGTGTGAATCTAAATGTCTGTTGCGATAAAGGTCTCACTTTAATTAAGCTTTTTTGACTGGTAAATTTACGTTTCACACTAATAGATTCAACTATCTGGGGGAAACGAGATTTGAGGGAAAGATTACAGTGGTGTTTGTAAGACATCACTGTGTCCAGTCTGTTTTAGTTTAAGTTTGAATGGGATCTTATCGTATAATGCAAGACAAAACCGTTTCAAGCATTGTCAAACTCTTTTGGCTATCTGAAAAAGGGCCATCATGTGGATTTTGCAACGTGCATTCGGCCATGATTTATTTCTGAGTATTACCAAACATGTTAGAGCAGTGTAGAGACGTATACAACCCCATCACTGCTTCGCTCCAAAGGCTATATTGTTAAAGCAATGTAAGTGGTACCTTTCGTTTGATCGCCAGTATATTATGCCTATAGACTGAGAATTATGAAACGCAGGAATAAGCCTTTACTTCTTGACTTGTCCCATTACTCAATTGTCGTGTCTGAAAGTGGAGGGGTTAAGAATGTTGTGTGGTCAGTCCCTGCACAGTTTGCATGGCTGCATTTAACGTATTTATACTAGATATATTTGAAATTTCAAAAAAATAGAAAAAAAAGGCCATCGTCACAATCATAATGATTTAGCAATTGCCATCTTCATCTGTCTACTGGATAGTGTAACATACACCGTAGTTAGCACAAATAGGCAGGATTGGAGCTGCCAGCTGCTTACCAAAGAACCTAAACTGTTTTAATTAAAACGACCAGACATACAGATTTTGACCTAACCAATGCAAGTCTTTGACCGCCACGACGAAATCCATCTCCTCCCCCACCTGCTCTCTGTTCCTGGGGAAAGAAATAAATATTAGCAGGGAGGCTCTTCTCGTGGTCTAGAGGTTACGGTATTCGCCTCTTATTCAATAGGTCACAGGCTCGAAAACTGACTGCAACTGAAAATGTTCTTGTCTATAATTTTCTCCTTTCACCTCCATTCCTGCTCTCTAACCATTTTCTGTCGTCTGCTTTCGTCTCCACTTTCTACCTTCTCCCCCTCTCCCCTTTGCCCCCTCCTCTAAGCTCCTGACTTTTTCTGCAGCCTTTCTACTCCTTCTTCTTGACCCCTACTTTTCACCGTCTTTCAGCCACAACCCTGATCTTATGGTAGGTAAGATCTAACACCTAGCCCTCTCGGATAAGGGAGCCGGAGGTACCGTGAGCAAGTTGAGCATCTTAAAAGTCCATTGGTTATACTAAAATCGATAAGAGTAGGTTTTGGCCGTCACCCGAGCAAAGTTCAAAATTCCTACCAAATTGAAAATGCTCAATATGCCTCGCACGCTCGGGTCGGGGTTGGGAGGATGAGTTGTTGGTGGGAGAGAGGGGAGAATGATTGGGATATACAGCATACACATTTAAAGCGAAATAAATTCAGCATCAGCTGACTCTGACACATTAAAAATACCTTAAGAGTCGCCCGAAACACGGTCACACTAACCACATGGAGGAGACGTGAGCCCTAGGTCACCATAGCAGTGAAGGGGTTGATAAAATGTAAGGCATCGTGGTGAAATCAGGCGCTAGTCAAAATAATGAAATCAAAGAAACCTGCATTTTTCTGGCAGATGGGGAACACGTATTTAAAATTTTAATTTTTTTAACACTCAACATCTTTTATGTGCCCTTCAAACACATGCCTTTGTGGATTTTTGCTGAAAAACGTTGATCAAAGGCACATAAAATGTAAATTTGCAGTTTCCAAGAATACATAAGCTTTGGAAGTCCCTGAACTTTGGTGGCCATTTTCTTGTTCATTTTACATCTCACACCAGAGTGCTTTGTTATCATTGTGCAGGGTGCTTGTACAATAATGTGCTTCTTTTTATTTGTACAGAGAAGATAGAATGCAGAACTGGAGGATCCAGATGCATCATAACACAGATTGTTTTTGTTCAAGAGCGTTTGTGTACAGTGGAACTCGGATTCAACAAAAACTCGGATTAAACTGAAGGAGTTGGGTTTCACTGTTTTCTTCTTTTAAATAAAAATCAATAAAAATAACTTGGATCCAACGGACCCATAAATGAGCAAACTCGGGTTCAACGAAGTTGGTTCCAGGGTGAACAGCCCCCGCTGACCTGGCTTCGTTAATTTTTCTCCCTCAACGAACTTTATATTTTGTTCTTGGAAACTATCCATGGCGCCTGCATCGTGAGCCATTATTCTCTTAGCATATTGTTTATATCTTATGAGACCAATCAGAGGCCTTCTCTCACACCTAAATAGACGTTGTTAGCACACACACACACACACACACACACACACACACACACACACACACACACACATATCTTAGCGTGTGTCAGGTTTGGACGGGCGTGGAACGTAACGTCAGTAGAGATGCAAACGCTTCCCACTTTTTTCCCCCCGGCTACTAATTGACTTTACAATGATAAGCTAGTCTTGACATAGATCAACGCAGTGAATTGCGCAGTGGACAGTGGAATCAAACTTTGCTGTATGCTAGTCCCAACACAGCAACGTAGCTTATTCGGAAAACATACCTGTGTGTTATAGATGATAGACTATACACTTGCTTGGAGCATGTAATTATCTCCACAAAATCCTCATGTTTGCTGTAACGAACACTCGGATTCAACGAAATTGAAGGTCAGGTCGACGACTTTGTTTAATGGGAGTTCCACTGTATAAAGATGTTATGCTTGCAAGAGTGTGTGCATGCACGAGTGTTTGTGTGTAGGGGTGAGTATATTCACGTGTGTGTGTTTTTTTGTGTGTAAATGTATATATGTATGAGTGTGTATTTGTGTGTGTGGACATGTGTATATGTGTGTGTGTATGTGTGTGTGTGTGTGTGTGTGTGTGTGTGTGTGTGTGTGTATGTGTGTGTGTGTGTGTGTATATTTCTGTGTATTTATACGATTTGTGTGTATACGTATACGTACAAATTAGACTGGAATTCTACCCCGTCGGTCGTACTCAAACATCCTAAGAAACTCTTCAAAGCCTTCCAGTCGAGGCAATAATGGCAGCCATCTTGAATCTACAACTTATGTTTGGTTTCGTACGATGTCCGAGTTAAACAGCACATACATATTGTTAGCTGATGTCACTTCTTTTAAACTATTAATAATGCAATTTATGTTGTTTGTAGACTTGTTGTATTTTATAGCTGCTTGTTATGTCTTTCAGTGATTTTTGTATTATAAAAAAGCAAGAAAACCATTACATTTTTTCTTCTTCTTCATTATAATATGTGAGGGCTGAAATGTTTCACCGATAAAACCTCCTACGAAATCTAAAATGTGTCGTCAGATGAGAAAACAATAATTTTGAACATTTACAACACATTACGGAGTTCTGAGCTTACCAAAGCAAGTCCACCGCCCTTGTTACGCCCCCCACTCACTGATTGCTGGGGAAATATAGTGATTTAAAAAGAGGGAGTGAAATGAATTAAATTTCCAAATAGAACAGAGACGCAGAGATAGAAATTCACAAACGTTTTAAAACTGATTTCAGTCAAAGTTGGCATTGCATGTGTCTGTGTATCAATGTATAATATTACATATGCAT
>NW_004798189.1:211340-218364 GCF_000002075.1 Aplysia californica | reverse complement strand
AGAGAGAGAGAGAGAGAGAGAGAGAGAGAGAGAGATGTTTTGGACAACTGTTTGACGAAGTGGCATAAACTAAAGATTTATTTGGACGAGTTTATTAAGTCTTTGTAGATGGTAAGTAGCCCACCATAAAGAGTTCAGTCAGGTGCAAAACATTATGTCCCCCCCCCCATTCCTCCTTCCCCCCCCCCTTTTTGCCCCACTTCTTTTTCTCATATATACCTCCCCCTTTTTCTATACCCTTTTCTATTTCTCTTTTTGGAAGACGCCATAGGAGGGGAGAGGAGGGCAAAACGGTTAGAAAGAGGGGAAGGTGTTATGCGGGAAATACTGAAAAAGTTTCTTCGCTTCACTGCTCTCCAAAACATCAAACACGCATAGACTTACGTACAACTGAAAGCGACTTAATCTGTAAGCTCTTACTTCTTTTAAAGTAATCATTAAAAATGTGTGTTATCGTGGTAAAATCAGGCTCTCATCAAATTATATTTATACCGAAGAAACCGATATTTTTCCCCCCGCTGGGGAATTTTCATTTAATTTTAAATTTGCTTTTGCTCCACACATAATGCTATGTCAATTTTAAATACTTTTCTGTGTGTATTTTAATGAAAAACATTGACCAAAACCACAACTTAACTTTGCATTTTTAAAGGACACTCAAGCTTTGGAATTCACCAACGAGCTAATTTTACCTCTGAAACAAAGCGACCCCCACCTCATTCAGCCGGAAATACATCTTGACTTCAATTCAAGATTGCTGAGTATTTCAAAAAATCAAAAGCAAGACAAATGAACAGGCTTTAAGATGATAACAATAGCTCCATAATATGCTCAACAATTCACGAACACCCGATTCAATCGCGTTGTGACACAAATAATTCTCCCTCTCTTGACCGACTTCAGTACTGTAAACTACCATGCTTGACAGCACCTGTTTGTCTGTGTCATGTACTCGTGCCTTGGTGATTTGTGCCAGTGGGAATTTAGGAGCTTTTGGGTTTGATGCTGCTGCTGTTGTTGTTGTTGCTGTTGTTGATGATGAGGATGATGATGATTTTGCTATTTTTGTTGTTGTTGTTGATGTTGTTGTTGTTTTTGTTGTTGTTGTTGTTGTTGTTGTTGTTGTTGTTGTTGTTGCTGTTGTTGTTGTTGCTGCTGCTGCTGCTGATTTTGTTGTTGCTGATGTTTTGCAAAATACAAAGTTGGTCTCAGCGATATCAGCTTACCGTCGTACACGTTGAGGGATTTGTGGGGTCGAGGAAGAGGATGTTTGCAGTTATTGAGTTGTAGGACGAAAGCAAAACACGACATGACTAGACTTGTCAATTTTTTTTTTTAAAGGAGCCTACAGTGACTTTGTATTCGTCGGTGGTTGGCGGGTGCTCTGGTTGGACTGCTTCTTCTTTCTTATCAAATATGTATTGTCCTTCTCTATCCACCTTTTTTGTGTTACTCTCTACTAACATCTTTAATATCGGACACCTACTTGTATATGACCTACACGTGTTGCACTCGCAGCAAATCTCTTACTAAAGCTAAGAATGTATATTCCTATTGACCTGGTTGAAAAAAGAAAAATTCAAACGCAGAAATGTAGTTCTGCTCTGCTCCATTACTCAAGTCTCGGGCCTGGCAGTGAAGAGGTGGCGCCGGTAGCCTAGTGGTTATACGTGGTTCCCACTACGGCTGGATCGGGACGATTGCCCGACTCCATCGCATGAAACTGAAAACAAATCCGTAGTGGGCACCCCGAAGGCTATCGGACTCGTAATCGTGAAATCGCAGGTTTGGGGGTTCGAGCCTCAGGTCGGTCTTACTTTGCGTCCACAGGAAAGGGACTTCACGTGAATTTCTCATTTGGCTCGTTCCTTTCGAGAGGGGTGTTACATTAGGAGGTCTCGACTCTTAAATAACCTAATTGTGTTGACAAGGGCCTTTAAGCTATTCCATTTGACCAGTTTTGGCAGTGCAGGGGTCAAAGCTACACATTCAGTCCGAGGACGGGTTAGCTCACAACGTTGTAGTAAGTGACCGCTATGAACAGGTTCTGAGGTCAACTTGTCGCAAAAATGTCCGAGCACGCCGCGTTGGACTGGGACTATTATGGACAAATCTAAAAAAAGGATAAAAAACGCAAGTAAGTCACGGGACAGTTGTAATTTATGCAGTTAGTGATTTCTATGGAGATGTGACCGCTAAGGCAGGTTCAACTGCAATTTCTATTCTTAAAAAAATGTAATATGAAGGCTTTTTATAGACAGCCTGAAACCGGCAATAATTGTGTCTCATCACACAGCAATGACAATACTGTCTTTGCCAACTCTAGACTAAACTTAATATCTTCGAGTTTATTAGTGTTGGTATTGGGCGACTTCTGAATGGAGGTTCAAGCCTTGCAGAAAGTCCATTATAGGTCAAGGAAAGTAATCAAAAAATGAATAAAGCCTATTTGGGAGCTCTCTTGGCCTAGAGGTTAAGGTGTTGGCCCCTCATTCAAAGGTCCCGGGTTCGAATCCGGGTAGCGACAGAAAAATTTTCTTCTCTAAAATTGTCTCCTTTCACCTCCTTTCCTGCTCTCTAGCAATGTTCTGTTGTCTGCTTTCCTTTCCACTTTCTGCCCCCACCCCCACACCTCCTTTGCCCCCTCCTCTGGGCTCCTGACTCTTTCTTCAGCTTGTCTACTGTTACTCCTTGGCTCCTCCTTACTGCTGTCTTTCTGCCACACCCCTGATCTTCAGGTAGGAAAGATCTACACCTAGCCTTTTCGAACAAGGGTGAAAAATCTCGGAGGGCCCGTGTGCAAGTTGCGCACGTTAGAGATCCCTTGGTTGTCTAAAATCGATAAGAGTAGGCTTCGGTCGCCACCCGGGCAAAATTCAAAATTTCCTACCAACTGAAAATATCAGGTGTGTCCCGCGCTCATATGACCGTATGCAGTTACGAGCGCCGTAAAACACTTTACAAAAACAAAGCCTATTTAGGGGGAAAATATAACAAACTTTGACAAGAACAAACCGGAAGATAATTCAGTAAAAGGATAAACTGAGGGAATTATTTGCAAAGTTGTTTCCCGTCCATCCGAAATCGCCCACCAAGACAGGCACTGAAGATCATCAAAGTTAGAGATCTCTTTTTAAAACTTCCGAAAAGAATAAAGGACATCGACTTGTTTGTTTATTTGTTTGTTTGCTCTTTATTTGTTTTCTTAGTTTTGTTTTGCAAGTTTTAAAATGTTGAAAATGACGCTGTAAAAAAAGTCGTACTAAAAATGTCGTATAGGAGCGGACGGGGGATCAAACCTTCAATGAGACAGATCAAAGTAAACGAAAAATCAATAGAACAATGCCGTTTGAGGACTGCAATCCATCCTCTAGATATAATTGGGGAACAGATTTCTCCGTTCCCCGTCAGCTTCAGCAGTGTCCGTCCCGCTTATCCGTACAGTGGGCACAAGGCCGGAGGAAAAGTCGGGACAGACACTTCACTTGATCTAAGCCAAAAGGCCAAGGTAAATTGAGGTAGGACCCCAAAGCTGTCTGGCGTATCTGTTATTCTACAGGCCATCCATGTCTTGAAGACTTGATCGAAATTGCCACATTTGTACAATAGCCCATGTCTACATAATTTGTTTAAAATGTAGGTGCTTTTTACACCCCCATCGACACAATTAGATCTTTCAGTAAGTAGACTTCTGACCTTGCCTGTCATGGTCAAACCGTGATGAGAGGGAAGCAACATCCGAGCTAGCAGAAAGATTAAAATACCCAAAAAATAAATGTTTCTTCCTCACAAGGGAATCAAACACGGGTCACCTGTGCACGACAGCGAAGACTTAACCACTACACCACAGATGTCAGTCATGTTTACGTTGAGCATTAACACGAAGGTGACCCATGATATGAGACCTCGAAGCTATGACATTTCAGTTGTCATACAGATCTACAAATTATGTTTTTAGTCTGCAAAGCATAGCATCATCAGGCTGTTTTAAACCTCTCAAAAAGGACTTTGCCGATTCAAAAGTTCGAGGCCATGTTGCAGGCCAACAGTGTGGAACATGAACAACTCCCACGTTTTGAATGAGCAGAAAAAAAAAACAACAACAGAAAAGAAAAGACACGACAGCCAGAAAAAAAAATAATGTTTCTGAAAATTACTTAAAAACAATTAATTTTACTGGGTTTTTAGAAACTGTATAAGGCAAATGGCGAATGTTGTTGACTGAGTTGCTGAACTATTTTAAGAACAAAACCATGATGTCCATCTATCCAATGTAGGACGGGTTCTAAAAAATTCTAAAAATGAAAAAAAAACAACCCCCAAACTTGTTGGAACTTCTTCTTCTTCTTCTATCCCGTGGTTGAGGCAATCGTTGGGGCACCACGGTATTGGAAAACCAGCTCTCGCCATCTATTTTTGTCCTCTGCTCTCCTCAGATTGTTACCCATTGTCTTTCTTGTCCACTCTGAAATGTTGCCCTCCCATCTCCTTCTCTGCCTTCCTCTCTTTCTCTTTCCTTGTACGGTTCCTTGCAGGATTGTTTTGGCAAGTCCTGTGGATCTTGTGACATGCCCATATCATTTTAGTTTTCGTCTCTTCACTGTTGGAACAGCCTTAAAAAAGAAAAAAAGTTTTTTTTAAAGGAATGGTAAAGGAAGTCGAATCCTAATTGAAATAGATGCAGAGCTAGTATACCATAGAAAACTGCTCTCGGCAACAGTGTATGAAAAACCAAAAACCAAAACCAAAGGTGTATTCGACAATGGAATACGTCAGCCTTCCAAATAAAAACTGCCTTTTCTCTTCAACCCTACTTTAAGTATAAAAATAACAGTCAACACCCCCTCCCCACTCCTTACAAATATGGGATATCGTTAAGCCCCGTCGTGTTATTTTACGTAAGCCAAATAGCAACATTACTTACAATAATAAAAGTAATTCTAATAATAATACTAATATTAATAGCAATACTAATGCTAATACAGCGAAAGATCTTGTCAGTTTGTTAGTGTTTGAGCGCTTAATCAGCTGCTTGCACTGTATGCTTCCCAGGAATATTTCGGAGTGTTCTATGGTCTGCTGGGGTAATAATATAGTGTAAAGCGCGTAGAACCTGCTGTTGAGCGGGGATATGTGCTATATAAATGCTATTTATTATTATTATTATTATTAATACTAATACTAATGCTAACACTAAAAAGGATACTACTACTACTATAACAACAACAACAACAACAACAACAACAACTACTACTACTACTACTACTACTACTACTACTACTACTACTACTACTACTACTGCTACTACTACTACTACTACTACTAATAATGATAAAAATAACATAAAAAATAGTATAAAGCGGACACCCCCTCTCGACGGCAAGCTCAATGCGCTTTACACAATATTAGTTTCACATAACCAGTCTGGGATTTCCCTTCTTTAACATCAGCTTGCCTGTTACCAACAACCCTGTCATTATCACTCTGGTGTCCAAATTCAAGTTCAGCACTTCAGACAGCTGCTGCTGTGGATTTGTCTAATCAATCCCTGTTCCAAGCAGCTTTGTTCTGACTTTCAAAGCACACTTTGCGAATCTGTGACAATCTCAAGCCAGTACGGCCCCTCCTCTCTTAGCCCGTTCTAACAAACGTTCGCAGGTCAATGAAGCTTCTTAGTTCTGCCCATTAATAATGGAGTGGTGGCTAAGATTCCGTGTAACCGAATATGACTGGACTATACAGGCCCTTGATATCCCTCAAGTTATGGTTAGTTTGTAGGGACAATTATCTCCTTTCTTTGTAAGAGGGTGAGAGCAAGGTGGAGCTAACGAGAGACATCTCCGTGTGATTCTATGGAAACGAGAAAAAGCTCTAATGGCATAAAGAATATACTCTACCACACCCCCCCCTCCTCAACCCTCTACTACCATAAAGCTCATGACATGCCGTGTGCCGCCATTGCCCACAGAAGTGGGGGAAAGACTTGTGGGAATCAAGATAAAATCATCACTACTGTTCAGGACGATGATGACAGTATCTATTGCAACTTTAAAATCGTGAGAATCAAACTTAAGTCTTTTGATCACAGGGCAAAGAGCTTGGAAATTACACCATGAAAGCCAACACAAAAGAATGGACCTACATGCACACATAAACTAGTAATGGAGCATCTTGATTAGTGTATTTGCTGTGACTTTTCTCAGCATTTCTTTTTGCTCCTTAGTCTTTCAGGACTCCGTGTGTCGGGCCTGTCTCTAAGAGGTCGTTATAAGTTATGTCGAACCTTAATAAAGATAAACTTTCATACATTTTGAGACCTGGAGCCCATGATTCTTATTGTGTAAACCACCATACTTCTATATTATGACGTGTCCATCATATTCAAGACCTTAATGTACTTTAAATCGATACCACCCAGAAGTCCATTTCTGTGAATTTGCAGCGAATATTATAATACCAAGACTAAATTAGCGCCGTGTCGTTCTTTTGATGGACGTATTTCGCCTTATAATACATGTTTATTGTGAGTATGTAGAATGGTGATGACTGGGATGGTGCAGTCCCAACTTTAAAAGGATAAGAGCAGAATAAACAAGCAACTGTTCATTTGAACGTTTAAAGATTCAAACATAAAACATGCATTACGCCCCTGTCACGTTCCCACTTTTGTGGTTTGCGAGTTTGAGGGAAGGGAAAGGATAAGCAGGCGAATGATTTGCTATCAGACAGTGTAGGCCTTTACACAAAGTTCTACATTGATCCACAAAACACAGGTTCCTCGTAGAGCTATTTGTTTCAGAGTCTGTAATCATTATGTCGATATCCGTAATGCCCCCTCAGCGGTTTTGTAGTGGAAGAAATGAACAGAGAATACGGCATGAAAGAGATGGGAAAATGATGAGAAGAACGTCACTGAAAGCGCCAGGTATGCCAACACCCACCCACCCACAAACATATACAAACATACAAACATACATACATACATACATACATACATACATACATACATACATACATACATACA
>NW_004798189.1:205399-211211 GCF_000002075.1 Aplysia californica | reverse complement strand
CATACATACATACATACATACATACATACATACAAACATACATACATACATACATACAAATACACACATTCACACTCAAACACACACATACACACACATTCCCAGTCACAAATTGAACAAATAACAATTGTCCCATGATATACTTGAGTTTATGTCTATATTTTTTTAAACATGTCAATAATTATCCCTGTCCAAAGCAGTCCCGCTAGGTCATTTTCGCGAAAAACGTTTTCTTCGCAGTCACTTGCTATAAAGTTTTAAGCTAACCCGTCCTTGGACTGAGTGTGTAGTTTGAAAAACTTCACTCCCTAGAAATGGTGAAGTGAAATAGGTTTAACGCCCGTTTCAACACTATTAGGTTACTTAAGAGGTGGGACCTTCGGGTTAAACGTCCATCTCCGAAAGGACCAAGCCAAAATGGGAAATTCGTGTGAAGTGCCTTTCCCAAGGACACAACGTCGGAACGAGCTGAGGCTCGAAACCCTGAACCGGCAATCTCATGATTACGAGTCCGGTAGCCTAACCACTAGATCTAGACTGTCGACGCCACCTCTTCACAACCAGGCCCGATACTTGAGTCTTTGATCAGAGCAAAAATGCTTTTCTTAGCTTTAGTAAGAGATTTACAGCAATTGAAGTACACATAAGTCATATTTCTGTCTAAGATTAAGGAGGGAAGGGGGCTGGGGGTGGGAGGGGCTACACCTGAAGGCAGCCTCGCTTACTAGGGAAACAAAATTTTACCACATTTCGCTCATATAACAAGCATAGTAAGGAGTTTTAAAATCCGTAATCAAATTTCAGAAAAAAAAGTTTAGTTTCAAAGGATACTGCGGCCAAATTGGATCTTGTTGACACGTCTTACGAAATGAATATATCACTTATTTGTCATGGAAATTGATTGTCTTTTTTTTTGCATGCAAGTTAGCAATTAATATCAAATCTAAAAATTTGTCTGTTGATTTTTTCCTATACGAATTTAAAGAATTTTAATGAATTTTTTTGTGGGGTAGGTTTCCAATTTGCAAAAAATCCGTAAATATCCACACTACGGACACACCACCAACAAAAATCTATTCCATATATCAAAAAAAATATTCGAAAAAATGTAGTATTACATCTTCTTATCATTCGGTGAAAATTTCATTGGGCATTGGATTAAAAATTGAGGAGTTATTAAAAAAAATATAGAGAAAATTGTGTTTTGAGAAAACGGCCGATAAAAAAAAAATAACATACTGACTTTATGAGGAAATGGCGGTGATAAACATGCCTGGTTTGGGAAGAAATAAGACTTTTGGAGGTTCTTATGCTATGAAAGAGTTATAGAAGAGGCTGAATGAAGCAAAACATGCGTTCAACTCAAATTCCATCAGCCCCCCCCCCCCCCCCCCCAACCAAGAACGTGTTTCTAGGGAGTAAAATACAAAAGAAAAAACAAAAGGAGGAGAGCTAAGGACAATCTGAAATTTGATAAGAAAGAAGAAGCAAACCACACACACGCGAGCGGGCGCGCGCGCGGCGCGCACACACACGCACATCGTCTCCATTCAACTTGAGTCTCGACACGGTGGAATCAGGCGCTCGTCAGTTTTGGGGCATACTATAGAGTTCTTGGTACAATGTTAGAGCTTGTTCATTCGCCTTGCTTTTGATGATGAAACTATTCATCTCCGAGTATCTGGAATAGAAGTCGAGATATATTCGATTGAAGTAGGTGGGGCTCTTTTTTTTGGTAAGTGTTTTACGGTGCTCGCAACTGCAGAAGGTCATATGAGTGCGGGGGACACATTAAACTTTTTCAATTGGTAGGAAATTTTTAATTTTACCCGGGTGGTGGCCGAAGCTTACTCTTATCGATTTTAGACCATCAAGGGATTTTTCACGTGCGCAACTTGCACACGGGCCCTCCGAGATTTTTCGCCCTTGTCCGAGAAGGCTAGGTGTAGACCTTTCCTACCAGAAGAGCAGGGGTGTGGCTGAAAGACAGCAGTAAGAAGGAGTCAAGGAGTAGCAGTAGAAAGGCTGCTGTAAGTGTCAGGAGCCAAGAGGAGGTGGCAAAGAAGGTGAGTGGGTGGGGGCAAAAAGTGGAGACGAAAGCAGACGACAGAAAATTGCAAGAGAGCAGGAGATGAGATGAAAGGATACAATTTTAGAGAAGAAAATGTTTCGGTTGCTACCCGGATTCGAACCCGGGACCTTGGAATGAGAGGCCAACACCTTAACCTCTAGGCCACGAGAGCCCCCCGAGATGGGGTTCATCCGGTGTCTGATGTAAAATTAGCGAGAAAATTGTCGCCAACATTTGGTGACCTACAAAGCTTGAAAGTCCTTGAAAACTGCAAATTTACATTTTTGAAAAAAATTGCCAAGTGGTCAGAAAAATGCTGGTTTCTTTTAAACTATCTTGCTTAGCACCTGGTTTCACAATGATGGCTCACATTTAGTTTCAGCTGTATTGACATATGATGATGTCAAGAGACGGTGAACTGAATCTAGATTTGAAATAAACTCTATTGAATTCCTCTAGTCCAAATTTATTGTGCATCTTATTATCTCATACATGCTATATCAAAACAGTGTTGAGTAAATCACAACTAAGGCACACCATGATCGGTTTGATTTCATTCACTCTTAAAGAGGTGGTCTTATGTAGAACCCGTCTGAACAATCTGACCCTTGCATGTAGGTTATAGGTTATAAATCACGGCGCCTTACACCAGTACCGATGGCCCATCATTTGATCTGGCTGCTCGGTGCGGATGGGGTACAATTTCAAGAAATTAACAGACATTTAGTGCAATGAACTCCCTTTATCCATCTAGTTAACCCGGGAGTATTTCATATCATCCTATAAAAGCTCATCATCTCATCTACAACCCGTAGTTTAAAACCAGCTTATTTCTTCTTTTACTCGCTCAGTGTTGGGAATACAATTATAATGGTTTTACTGTTGTGCAGATGCACATTGTTGAATTGAATTTTTCAGATTTAAAAACGGATTATTTGAAAATGGATCGACTGACGCCCAAAAATGTGAGTGTGTATGAAATTTAAGAGGGTCAACCTGAGCTGGGCGGTAAAGATTGTGGTAATATTATACTGGTACAATTTTGTATTCTTTGTTTGAAGACGCATGTTTGTGATAAGCAACCACTGCTCTAAGCCAATTTTTTCGCCCCTTTTCAGTAGACTATCAATTTCTCCTCCACGATAAAAAAAAGCATACTGTTATTATATACACTTTCCTCTCCGTTAGATCATTCGATTGTTTTTTTTACTAAATTTTCTGACTGAAATAAGAGCTGGTGTGTTTTTATGGCTTTTATGTTTATAAAACATTAGTGTCACGACGTCGTGGAATCAGGCGCTGTCAATTTTTCGGGGGTATATTGTGTTCTTGGCATAATATGAATTTAATTTTTTTTTTTCCTTTGGTGAAAAATCAACAACAAGCAACTGTCTTAAATAGAAGTCGATATTACCGCAATTGAATCAGTTGGGCGGGTGTGTGTGTGGGGGGGGGGGGGGGGGGTGTCAGAAGTAAAATAAAATATATGAGAAAACACACCGGCCAAAGTTTGGTAGCTTCCAAAGCTCGAGTGCCCTTGGAAACTGCAGATTTACTTTTTTTGTGCCTCTGATCAAAGTTTTTCCCTGTAAAATCCGCTTGGAAATGTGTTTGTATTTGAACATAAAACATTTTGAAAAAATAAAAAATCAACTGATAAAAATGCTCAACGGAGAAAAAATGCCGGTTTCTTTGATTTCATTATTTTGACGAGCGTCTTATTTCGCCACGATGCTACCTTTTTAAAAAAAATCAACCTTCTGCTGTGTGAGCGTCTCTCTGCCGAGCGAAGCGCTGCTGGGTGAAATGACCGGGGTTTACTCTCGTCTCCGAGGTCAAGTCAGCCGAGAACAAAGTAATCAAGAGTAGAGGGGGACAGAAAAAACGACATAATGGTGAAGCAAAAAGATAAGATAAGTGAAGACATGATAAGTCTTTATTGTCTAGATCTAGAATTTAGATCCTGGCATTTTGGTTTGGTGTTTCACCACACAAACACATACACACACACAATACACAAACATACACACACGCACACATGAACGCATACATACACACTCACACATGAATGCATACATACACACACAAGCACGCATGGACGCATGCATTCACGCATGTAGGCATGCATGCACACACGGACGCATACACACACGCACGCACGCACGCACGCACGCATGCAGCACACACGCACACACGCATGCATTCATACTACTACAAACACAGTTTCTCACACATCTTCTTGTCCACACAATCTGTACTCAACACTGTTATTGTTAACAATTACAGCGATAGATAAAACTTATATAATTATTATGATTATTTTTGATGCTGTTTATAAATGAATCACACAATACCGTACATCTACCTCTCGAAGGCAAATACGAGATGAAAGTTGAAATAGAGATAAGCTGTAGTGCTGGGACACGGACCTTTGTTTATTTAGTTATAAGAATGTCTTAGAAAAGCAGTAAACAAGATCAGGCGAAACATAATTAGAAACTCAGTAATCAGAGAAAAGGTGGGCACAAATAATGTCATGCATCACATACAACACCAAAGAATCAAATTTTAATAGTTCAGACATCTCATGCGATTACCAACACACCATCCAGGACAACGTGCCTATATACAAAAATTCGATGGCAACAAGGCTAAAGGGCGACCGAGAAAGACCTGGATAGATGGGGAAAGGGAAACACTAACAACTCACGGCATCCCCCTGACCCAAGCTCTCTGGCTGGCGACAGAGAGACGTCTCTTTCTTCCCGCCACACCAAAAGGGTATAAGTATAAGCGGCGGATAAAAGTAAAAGTAAGTAAGTTATAAGAATCGGACAAGACGCTTTCTCAAAATGGAAGTTCACGTTCTTCACACTTCACTACCTCGGAATTACAAGGTTCTATCTGCCAGGTCTGCCCGTTTGGAGTTGCTAAGACCTCAAGGTCACAAATCAAATGTTCTATCTGCTCTTTCAAAATCATAAGACTATTTAAAATAATTTTTGAGTCGTTATCAAGATATTCGAAGAATTGTATCTAGAAAAAGCTTTAGGATGTAAAATTCAACATTTTTAACGTCACCCTACTCAAAACTAGGTACTTGGCTGAAAAAAGATAGATAAGATAAGATACATCTTTATCGCCAGATCCTGGCACATTTGTTTGGTGTTTCACCACGTGTACACACATACACACACACGTAACACACACATACACACACACACACACACACACACACACACACACACACACACATATACACACACACATGCACACACACGTAGGAAACTTTGTAATTTTAGGGTAGCGACTTATCTCTGATCTTGTTTGCTTGGACGCTGTTTGTAGCGGCCAGTATAGGCTGTACAGAAGACATCTCATCAAAAAGACGGAAATTTGTTAATTCCTGAAGGAAAAGTCGAACTCATGCTTTCTTGTTTTAATTTTAAAATTTTCAAGGAAAAAATTCATAACTGCGAGATTTCACAAGAAATGCAGTCGACTCTTTCCGGATAGTTCAAAACGTCCTACTGAAATGAAGGTTCATCCTTCCAAGGTGTAAAAATGGTGAGCTTCGCAGGTGTTTCAGGCGAAATTGGTGCACAGGAAGAGGGAGGAATGGGGTGAGTAGCCGGGAGCGACCAGGGGTTGTGTGTGTGTGTGTGTGTGTGTGTGTGTGTGTGTGTGTGTGTGTGTGTGTGTTTGTGTGTGTTATGTACGTGTGTATGTGTGTATGAGTGT
>NW_004798189.1:202642-205299 GCF_000002075.1 Aplysia californica | reverse complement strand
GGCGGATGTGGGTGTGTGTGTGGCGGGTGTGGCGGTGTTGTGTGAGTGTGTGTGTGTGTGGGGGGGGGGGGGAGGGTTAGAATAGTGTAGTGGGTGGATGCCGACAAAATTACGGAGGGGGATATGGGGATTGACCCGCAGACCTCTTTAAAAAGATTAATTATTGAAGACTTTTATTTCTGCTTCTTTTCTTACTCTCTGGAGTTTCTGTCTGACTTACACATTCCCTGCACTAAATAACCATTAGATCTACAGTGGCTTCTCTTTGCTCACGTAAACGAAAACAATATTTCTAAGCCATCTGGTGAAAATTAAATCCATATTCGCAAACATGAGAAAAGGAAGATTTTTCAGAAGTTATGATGCAGAAAAAAGATAATTAACTCTGTCAGAACGTAGAGACAAAAATAATACCTGGCATTTATTGTAAAGCGTAAATCCCCCCCCCCCCCCCACACATACACAAACACAACAGAAAACTCTATGCGTTTTACAATCTATATTATCATTACCCCAACAGACCTGATAGCCTTCTGAAACAATCTCAGCTTCCCGGAAAGAAAACAGAAAACACGTGTCCAATCAGCACCAGACCAAAGAAGATGTTGCGGCACATTACAGAAAGTCAGAAAAAAATAAAATAAAAATAAAAGTGCCTATATATTTTTCATAGCCGCTTACAAAGTTCTGTCTGCTCAGTACCTAGTTTTGAGAAACTTGACATCAAAGATTTCCCCTTTCACAACATGTCAAGCTTTTTCGAATGTATTTGTTTCAATATCTTGATAACGACTCTGAAAAATCTTATGATTTTGATAGAGCAGATAGAATATTTAGTTTTTTACCTCGTGGTCTGAGTAACTATAAACAGCCAAAAATGTCCTATAGAACTTCGTAATTTTGAGGTATCGTGGTATGCAAGGTGTTGCCTGCCATTTTACGTTTCAGTTAAAGTAAAACAGAATAGCAAAATGTATAATAACACAAGATAAGATGAAATAAGATACATCTTTATTGTCCAGATCCTGGTACATTGGACTGGTATTTCACCACACAAAAACGCACACACACATACACACACACGCACACACACACACACACACACACACACACACACACACACACACGCACACATACACACGCACTCACACACACACCGGCACCCACACACATACACACACTCTCTCTCTCTCCCTCTCACACACACACACACGCGTGCGCGCGCATACAAACGCACATGTGCTCACATATATACACACACACTCTTCCTTCACACATCCTCTCTTCCACACACATGTGCACATAACCATAATAATAGTATGTTTGCGCTCACAAACAGGCTCTCAGTCACAAGCATATAATAATAAATGAATAGTTATTATCAACATTAATACTGTTAAGGTAGATACGTACTCAGTATTCTGATTGTAACTCAGTGGTATTCTGGTGCATGCTTTAAAGGTCATATTAATGCTTAAAACAAGATAACGAGGTTATATTAATTTCTTTAAGTCCTGTTAAAACGGTGTGTTTTCAATTGTTGTCGAATGCCGCGAATGCGCCACCTGAATGACTTACGGGAAATGATCTGAGCAGATTCATTTAGCGAAAGGGCTTAATGTTTTCGCATAATTAAACAGATTATGTGCAAGCCAAATTATGTCCCATCGTTCGTATTTAAATTCATCATTTAACCTCTTACCTTTCCCTTCTCCCCACCTATTTTCGTACCCCCTCCCACTTCCGCCCCTCCCCCCCCCCACCCCCAAATATAAAAAAAATCTGTCAAGTTTTTGTATGCCCCTCCCCCCCCCCATATAACACAATGACATTGTCATTTTAAAAAACCCCCCAAAAAACCCAAACAAGATACGACGTAAAATGAAATCGCTCTGTTTAATCTTCTCAAATGTTTGCATACTGGTCTAAAAGTTTGATGGCCAACAGAAACTAAAATGTCAATGCAAACGAAGATTCCCGACACGTTTCTCTGACGTTAGCCTACAGCGGATAAAAAGAAAAGTAATACGGGATTTGACAGCATACACATAAATATTAACAAGTTGACATTATTTTCATCAACACCACATGTCATTTCAAAGCATATTCATTTGTCTTGCTATCGGTGAATAAATACGAGCGCCTGTAAACTTGGGAGAAAAAAAGTTCGATCTAGTTGCATAGAAGTTAAGATAATATGAGCGATTTAAGATGGTGCTGGTTTTTTTTGGGTTTTTTTGGTGTGGGGGTACCTGCTGTTACACGTGAAATTAGTAGGGGAAATGGTCGCCAAATTTGGGGGTTTTATAACTGAATACTGCTACATATTCTACAAAATATATCTCTATCTTTAAATCACATTGTTAATTAAAATTTAGCCTTAAACATGTTCTTTAATGAATGGAAAAGGTTTCTGTGCAAATGAAAAAAATATCGATCTTCATGCAGTCTAAAAAATTGCTGTTTTCAGTCACTTAGAATTTGATGAGCTACCTATTTCACCGCGATGGTCAACATAATTTTAACTTCAACACCATACAAAACAAACGTTATCTCTTTACAACGTGATGTGTGGCACTTTGATTTGCGGTGCAGATAAATGTATAAAAAGAGAAATTTAAAAAATTGTTGGAGGGATAATTATATATATATATACA
>NW_004798189.1:200086-201798 GCF_000002075.1 Aplysia californica | reverse complement strand
GGGGGATGACTGCCTCTATGCCACCTGTAGATCTATTAGATTGAAAGCAAAAATTTAGCTATTGGTCACTATAATATAATTTTAATGCTCTTTCAAACACTGTTACGTTATAAAAGACGGGAACGAACTCAAAACTTAACGTCCATTTCAGATAGGACCGAGCCGAACGTGTGAACAACCTTAAAAACTTCGTAAAACAACCAAAGTCCAGAACTTTCCCGATAAGGATTCGAACCAGGGTCATCTACTCCGCATTCCTGATTGAGCTAATGGTTCATCATGGCATAAGGATGGTGCTACTAAAAAAATTCAGTTTGAAACACTGAAGATTGTCATTTCTCCTCCACTTTAACATGTATCTACGAGGGAATTAAAGCAAGCAGGTGAAGATCCTTGAAAATTTCTAGGGCTACACAAGTTCTGGAATCCCAATCCCCCCCCTCCCCCAAAAGAAAAAAAAGAGGTAATTCATTAATTTACCTATGCCCACAAAACTTTGCTTCGCAAACACGCATTAAGGAGATACCAATAACTCCATAATACGTCCAGAAATTGGCGAGCGCCTGATTCCACCACACTGAGACACATAATATTGTTTTCCAGTGAGCAACAGGTCCTCTCGTATCTTAGGGCATCCCGTCTTGCTCGAGGGCAGAACTTAAAGGTCAAGCCCCAAAATTGCTATTGTCAGTCAGGAGGGTCGTAATTCTTTTACTAAAAGAAGAAGAAAACCAATAAAGGCAAAACAAAATACAGACTTTTGTGGCCATCCGTCCACCCCCCCCCCCCCTTTTTTCCCCGTCTTCCCCCAAACACACACCTACCAGGCAGCTATGAGGGCTCCAAAACGGCTTGAAGGATGTGGAATGAGATAATAATATGAGCCTCTATTTCATTAAGGATATCTGAGAAAGGTCAGCATCCTGTGTGTTGAAACAATGACTAGATTCCATGCCTACATTATTGTAGAAACATATTTTAACAGGTCGTAAGATAGTACGTTGCGCCTTCCGTTCTCTTGTTTTTTGTTTGTTTCTTTTTCATTTTTTTCTGCAGGGGAGGGGCTTAGGGGGGGTGGGGGGTGGGGTGGTGTACGGCTTGTTCATGTTTGACATTGCCCGCTTTGTCTTTGTTGACGTTTGACAACAGACGGACGGACGTTAGGAAGGTTGTGCAGTCGCTATGGAATCAGGTAGAAAATAATTAAAGATCGTACATTCATATTTGAAACCTTTTGTTTATATGAAGTAAGTTTGTGCCTAGTAGAAAATAGGTCATAAGAAGAAATTCAGGTGATTGGGACGAAAAATCGTTTTGTGGAGATATAAAGTCACGAAAATCCAGAAATATTTGCCCCCCCCCCCTTTCCCCGCCGGTTCTTACCCCAAACATCATGACATGGGCGAAATTCGCAACCGACTGGACTTCATCGAACGACTTACACAATAATATCTTCATTCTTTCATTTCCCAGCGGTCCCAATTATCAGCATATTATCATGGGTGCGATTCTCTTAACGAGGAAGTCTGATTTTTCTTTTACATTTCTTTGTTTTCGGTCATCGCCTCCCATGATGATTCTCCATCATGTACTTGAAGATCAATCAGCTCTGATCAAATTCATTGTATTCCTATTATAGAAATAATTAAATAGCTCGACAGCAAGCTCTGTGCGCTTTACACTATACTTATTACCCCTGCAGACCCTATTTA
>NW_004798189.1:192586-195086 GCF_000002075.1 Aplysia californica | reverse complement strand
ATATACACAAGCCGCAAAAGCTGCAACTAAACAAAAACACCCAACAACAACCAAACAAAGAACACAATAAAACAAGAACCGCAGAAATAATATTTTTTAAACGAAACAAAGTCAAATTGATGTGTTAAAGTACATTTTTTTAACTCCTGAAATAGATGGCAACTAAAATAATAATGTATAAGTGCCTTTGAAATAATGAAGTATTAAATCAATTCTCGTTCTATCTTATTTAAAATGTCAAAGGTCAAACTTGCACCTTTACGCACAGTATAGGAAACGCTAGTGCTTTAAAAGGTGACTGAGAGAGGAAACACATGAAGCTGGACAGAGAAGTATGGTATGGTATTCGTCTAACGTCATTATCAACAGTGCGCAACTGCAACAAAACAAAAAAAAATGGTTCAATTTATGCTCCATTTTTCTTTCGGCTCAGACAAGCAGCTGAGGTGAAATGTACATTTTTTGAACTACCCAAGTTATAATACATTGCCTCGGATTGGAACAAACTTCATCGGTATGGCAGCTTGTCACACTACCAACTGAGCTGGCACTCGCGCACTCATTCAGACAAGTAAACCTATATTGAAGTTCTACTGACCATAACACAATTTTATGGACAAATATGACCCCTCTAAGCGAGACAGTTCTCTACAGCCAATTTCCTTGACAAGGCGGATTCCAGAGATCGTTCAACTTTTAGAAGATCAGGTTCTGTGGAAAATAGTGTATCCCTTTACTACTGATCTATTCCTCACGTCGACGTAAAAGTGAAAAGTACACAGAACCGACACGGCGAGAAGGGAAACAGAATACCATGTCGGAAACGAAATGAAGCTTCATAACTGTCATATTATATTGCTAAGGAAAAAAAAAACAAGAAGAAGAAACACCCAAACAAAAACCCAGCAATAACGCCTCTGGATTGTGGATGTTATTTGAGCAAAGAAAGGCAGACAAGAGGCAAAATCTAAACAGAATAACAGCGACATAAAAGACGGATCGCCTTTGTGTCTGGCTTGACAGACTGTGACTCTGAGGAGGAAAAGTGCGGGTGTCGGGGATTGAAATAATATAGCTTGTTTCTCTTCTCTGATTTCACCGTGAATCTGGTGAGCATACTGGTTGGACGAAGGCAGAAAGTAGATAGAGGGTACACCACGCGACATTTACTGAAAAACGTTCAAAGTTGTTTGCCAGTGTTAGATTTTCTCTCTCAGCGGCTGAAACAGCATCAATAATACATACAGCAACAGCAGCAACAGCAGCAACAGCAACAGCAGCAACAGCAGAAACAGCAGAAACAGCAGCAACAGCAGCAACAGCAGCAACAGCAGCAATAGCGGAAATAGCAGCTAGAGTAGCAACGACAGAAAAATCCCCCGTGGGCTACTGCAAAAGCAGCAACTTCATCAGTATCAAGACTGAAAGTCACTTGCAAACAGAAAAAACACCACCGGCGGTCTATTCATCAGTGCCAACAAAATACAATATCAGCTACGAAACAAACCCAACTTAACCCAAATCAGCAACAATAAAATCCTCGTCATTCTTGAGTGGTTGAACAATCAAAACTTTGCACGCTTAATTAAGACCGGAGTGCAATTCGTAAGGCGAGACAATAATAATAATGTGACATTATCGAGCTTCTCAATCTTTGCACTGTGGCGTATGTAATAAAAACCATATTACTATATTATTATTCCACTCGGGGTACACTCAGTGGTCCTGGCAGCATTATATAGTTTGCAAGTCACCTGTGATTTTCATTGGGTCAGTGGTGGTGGTGGTGTTTAACAAATTGTCCATAGAACTAACTGAACAGTGTGATATTATACAGCCTCTCAATCTTTGTACTGTGACATATGTAATAAACACCATATCATTATTCCACTCGGCGTGAACTGGTCCTGGCTGGTATTCCACTCGGCGTACACTGGTCCTGGCTGGTATTCCACTCGGCGTACACTGGTCCTGGCTGGTATTCCACTCGGCGTACACTGGTCCTGGCAGGCATTTTGGAGTTTGGCAGTCACCTGTGATTTTCATAGGGTCAGTGGTGGTAGTGGTGGTGGTGGTGGTGGTGGTGGTGGTGTTTAACAAATGGTCCATAGAACAAACGGAACTCGCGAGGAAGAAAATAAAACAAGTCAAAGAAAAAATCAGCAAACACAAAACAACCAGACTGGTTCAACTTGAATGTGCAGCTTCTTGTGTTCAGGGTAATCCGGAGCAGGACAGGACAGGACGTAGCCATGGGTTCCAGCCAGTTTTTGATGAATGTTGGAATCGACTGTTCTCAGCACAGGGCTTTATGGTAAGTTTGATGAATTTTTAATTTTGCGTTATAACTGTTCTTGGTGTTTTGTTGTTGTTGTTGTTGTTGTTGTTGTTGTTGTTGTTGTTGTTGTTGATGTTGTTGTTGTTGTTGATGATGATGATGATGATGATGATGATGATGATGATGATGATGATGACATTGCTGTTGTTGTTGTTGCTACTG
>NW_004798189.1:190566-191842 GCF_000002075.1 Aplysia californica | reverse complement strand
ACTACTACTACTACTACTACTACTACTACTACTACTACTACTACTACTACTACCACTACTACTACTACTACTACTACTACTACTATTTTATTTTTTTTAAAGCTGTGCATAAGCTATAACCCTGTAGAAATACTTTATAATTCGTTTTACTCGAAGAGTGAAAAAAAAGTTGATATGTTGATGGCTATCTTGGAATTAGAAAGTTCTGTCTGCTCAGGGCCTAGATTTAAGAAATTTGACGGAAAAGAGGTTGAATTTAAAAACAGGTCAAGCTTTTCCAAATGCAATTCTTTGAATATCTTGATCCCGACTCCGAATAATGTACGATTTTTATAGAGGAGATAGATCATTTTGGTATCTGACCTCAAGGTCTTCGTAACCCAAAACGGCTAAACGTGTCAGATAGAACTTTGTAATTTTAATGTAGCTACTACTCTCACCCACATTCCGTTTTCGTACTGCACTGTCTCGACGACTTTGCTCATCTTTGCGACCACCCGAAACAGATTTGTCTGTCGCTCTCTCCAGAGAGACAAAGGACCGAGAGAAAGGGGAGACCACCCTGCCCTAAGCTTCCCTGCGTAACCCAAATTGTCTTCAGACATTTGATATTGGCTTTTTGGCTTTTGTTCTTTGCACTCCTTCCTCACTTCCCCTTACCATCTATCAGATTACTCTAAACCCCCCCCCCTCAACTTCTCCTAATAAAGAGAAAAGAAAAAACTAACCAAAAAAAAAAAAACTAAAGAAAAAAAAACAGAGACAAAAACAAAAAATCCCTATCTTCTTCAACCCGGCCCAAGAAAAAATAAAACAAATGAAACCCCCTTTTCAGATCCCAAGTTTCGTCTGACTTCATACGATGTGCTATCTCAGTACTACCAGATTTCCCCTTTTCTGTCAAGATAAGAAGAAAATACGTCCCTTACATCTCCTTGAATCACACGGGGACTTGCGCCGTTGAAAGAGTTCCAATTTTATCCTTTAATCTCACCAGTTATCATGAATCATATGAAATTCAATTGTTAGTATGTATTGTTCGTATATAAGTGCGTTTATACATTATCACACCTTCAGTCCTACCAGATAATATCATTAGTCAAATGAAATATAATACTTAGTTGAAATAAACTAGAAACATCTGAATTTTTTAAAAATAGCTTATTGTTCCTTGCCACGTATTGCAGATAAAAGATGGTCTTTTCTTTACGGTTTTGCTAATTGAGTGTGTGTGTGTGTGTGTGTGTGTGTGTGTGTGTGTGTGTGTGTGTGTGTG
>NW_004798189.1:186782-188103 GCF_000002075.1 Aplysia californica | reverse complement strand
GAAAGAGAGAGAAAGAGAGAGAAAAGAGAGAGAGAGAGAGAGAGAGAGAGAGAGAGAGAGAAAGAGAGAGAGAGAAAATTTGGGTGGGAAATGGTGTATCGGCAAGCCCACGCAGTTAAAAAAAAAGAGAAAGAAAAAGGCCACGCCTATTTTGTTACCGCACGTCTTTCGAACTGCGCTCTTCGGTAATACGAGCTTTTACAAGTATTTTTATTATTATTTTGTTCAAAATGCCTCCCCCCCCCCTGAAAATATAACAAACGACAAATAAACAGATACATAAAAATATAATAAATAAAAATACCATTAAACCCCTCCATCCAGTTATACCCTTCCATCTAAATTAAAGAAAAAGGTCAAAAGTATCTTTTTCAGATTTTATACTAGGGATAAACGAAGGTGACAATAATAATGCGCCGTCGATATATCGAATGAGCAATTCACACGTATCTCTATTTCTGTACACCCTACAATGTTGCAGTTGTTGATTACGCCACCTGACATTAAATATGGCGTCCAAGGAAGTTTTATTTTGGTTTTGTAGAAATAATTTGTTTTCAAAGACATGATTATATAATCATGTATTCCTTTAGGTGTACATTTACTTTTCCTGTTGAATAATATTGTTATTAATATGGGTATTGCTATTCCTGTGCTTTTTAGTATA
Organism: Aplysia californica; assembly: GCF_000002075.1. NCBI lineage: Eukaryota > Metazoa > Mollusca > Gastropoda > Aplysiida > Aplysiidae > Aplysia > Aplysia californica. The sequence goes on along the minus strand of NW_004798189.1, from coordinate 187,436 downwards.
GTTCAGTTCTACGTCATTTGCAACAGAAGTTTGTTACATAAGTGCTGAAGACCAGGGGTGGTCCTAGAGAGTAACATACAAAGAAAAGAAGCAGGAGAGAAAAATATGATAGATGTTTGATAAGAAAACAACAAGAGTAAGCCATACCAGAGAACCTGCCAATCACACACTTTTCATGCAAGACTTTTGCATCTTCCTTACTAGGGTTGGGTGCACCATCTCAGAGCGAGCAGTGGAGTTGCAGAGTGGTAGATGGGTGGGAGTAGAGTTTGGAGTTGGAAAAATGATCACTGGAGAGGGGGGGGATAGTTTTGGGGATGGGTGGATTAGGAAGGGGAGTGCAATTTAGGGGTTGGAGATCGGAGAGGCTGGATGTACGATAGGAAATATGTACAATTGAGAGTAGAGGAAGACTGGAAACACGGCGTTCAAGGATACCAGAATAAATTGGCTGCATGTTTTACTTTGGTTTTATAGAAATAAAGATAGGCCCAGGTTGTATGATTCTGTATTTTCTGGCAAAGGCTGGAGGAAAATTGAAAACACGACGTTCAAGGGTACCAGAGGAAAATGGCAGCATGCTGTACGTTTGTTTTATAGAAATAAAGAAGTGGTCAGGTTGCATGATCTTGTATTTCTTCCACAGTAAATTCG
>NW_004798189.1:173220-183220 GCF_000002075.1 Aplysia californica | reverse complement strand
CTTCATCGTTTCCTATCTTTTCGCGTCTTTTTTTCCTCCCTCCTCTCTTTCGTTGCTCCAGTTCCCCATTCATAGAAGTGGGGCCAAGAAAGCGATGGCAATACAGAACGCCTCACTTCCAGCCATATGTGGTCACGGTGAAGAAATGTTGTATCCATAATCTCTGACTTCCTTTTAAAAACAATAAAATAAATTACCTTTTATTGATTCCAAAAGGGAGGGCAAGTTGGTTTACAATGGCAAACATACATACATAAATACATAAATATAAATACAAACATACATAAATACATGCACAAATATACACAAAGATACACAATATTACACCAATAAATAACAATTTCACAAGAAACCACCTATGACGCTTTGCTGCTGAAATACAGGGAGTGGTATGCACAAGCCACTAAAGAAGAAATGAAAAAGAAAATTAACTCAATGCAGACGAATTTTCGAATAGGTGAAGAAATTGGATGATTCTCAAAAGTCTGGGGCCGGTGCAGATATCTACGAGCCTTCATTTGTTTTTTTTAATGCTCTTTTATTCCTGCATAGTCGAGAAACACCGGCACGGTCACAGAGCCGTACATCGCAACTCATCTAATAACTTAGAACGGCCAAATTTTTTACCCTGCTAAAACCAATTTTTGGCCAACTTTCTTTTCTTTTTTTCTTTTTCTTCGAAAAGCTAAAGCTAAAGCCAACGCTGTTGGTCCGTCCATTACAAACTCTTGGCACAAACTCATGTTTAACAAAAAATTTGAGCGTGTAGGGCAAACGTCAAACCGTCAAAAAAAAATTGGTAAAAAGTATTTGACAAGCAAATTTTAACTTGTATGGGGCACTTTACACAACTCAGGTTAGTTCACGTAACTCTGCCTCCTAAAAGACTTTAAACTATTTTAAGGAAAATAGTGAAACAATTTTGCATGTCTTATTATTCCAAATAATAAAGATTTGTAGAAAGGTTTTCAAAACATCAGTTGTACGAAACAGTCAGTATTACATTGGCAAACACAGACAAATATTAAATCAGCGACAAAATAAAACCATTTATGTGTAATATAGATTACAGAGCGCATAGAGCTTGCTGTTGAATAGGCCTTACAAATGCTCTTTACTTATTATTATGTCATCAAAGACAGCATGGGCGCTTGAGATATCACATCTTTAGACTCGTCTTGGTTTCTATGGCTGCTTACTTGCCCTTGGTCTCTTTATAATGAGAGTTTGTCCAACATGCATAAGTTTGGCGTTCATATACAGGTTTGCTAAAAATTGACTTCTGGAAATCTGTTTTATTTTACCAAAACCACAGTCCAGGTGTGTGTGTGTGTGTGTGTGTGTGTGTGTGTGTGTGTGTGAGAGAGAGAGAGACAGAGAGAGAGAGAGAGAAAGAGATGGAGAGAGAGAGAAAGAAAGAGACACACAGAGAGAGAGAGAGAGAGAGAGAGAGAGAGAGAGAGAGAGAGAGAGAGAGAGAGAGAGAGAGAGAGAGAGAGAGAGAGAGACCTTTACTTTGAGGTGACCATTCTGATTTGCGAGTCGCAAAAGCTGACACTTTTTTAGGTGGACAATGTATAGTGTACCCTCTGTCCTTGAAACTAGTTCTATGCGCCTCCCTTTCCCCTCCCCGCCCCGCCCCGCTCCCACTTCTCGCTGTTAGGACTCCTATCTTTTCCCCTGCACCTATACGTAAGAGACTTATATTAATAGATAAAAAAGAAACCAGGGCGAGGGTGGTGGATCATCTACACTATCACTTTTTTATATCATACTTACAATCCAATAAAACATTATTATGATACGTGTCCCTTCCTGAGCAGAGGCGATTTATTGGTTCTCAGTTATGCCCCTTAGAACAGAGCAACAAAGGGGAACAACCCATCTGTTATGATTCTGCGCGTAATAATCGTGTGTACAGCATCTCCTCTCCAATGGGGCGAAAAACAAATGGAGCTCAAGAACACTCGAAAGCCTTTTTGCGTTTTAATTCGTGATAATTCCGCACTCACGGGTGCTCAATCTCACACATATAGAATTCTTCTTGGACGTTAAAGAGTCCCAAACAAGTGCGAATTGCCTTTGCAGGGGAAATAAATAAAGCCAATAATTGTGCATTACGACCGCTTGAGGGAAGAAAGAGTTGTGTTTACGTGTCTTCTGAGATGGTTGGAGAGAGGGAAGGAGAGATAGAAAGCGAAGGGAACTCGAAGATTCAGGAAACAGATCAAACGCGAAACTGGTTAATACTGTGCTGATATGAGTTTGTATGAAATTCTGGTGCTTCGTGGATCAAGTGCTGTAAGAAGTGGTGCCTTTTAAAGATTTTTAAAAAAGTGTTGACCGTTAGCAGGGATGCTTATTACGTTATGTGATGATGTGATGAACGTTGGTAGTGTTTTGACCTTTCCTTGTTTGTGCGAACGGGAAACCCGGATATTCTGAAGCTGGGAAGACGATTTTTATTATAGTTCTCTACACGCCTTCCTTCTCGGGTTGATGAAATTGTATTCATGTTTATATTTTCTTCTTATTGTTCTTGGTCTTGTTGTTATTGTTGTTGTTGTTGTTGCTGTTGTTGTTGTTGTTGTTGTTGTTGTTGTTGTTCTTCTTCTTCTTCTTCTTCTTCTTCTTCTTCTTCTTCTTCTTCTTCTTCTTCTCTTCTTCATCATTAAGGACACCCCTGTCTCTAGCGCGACGGCTTCTGTTAGCCCAGGTCCTCAGGCCCCCATAGAGTTTTGGATCTCCCTGCCTAAGTTTTAGTTCGTATTGCATTCTGGGATTTATATTTAAATCTTTCATAAAGGGGTAGTTGTTGATGCTGTAGAAGTTGTAGTTCTTTTTGTTACAGTTGCTGTTACTGTAACGCATTTTTTCTTCAGAACAGTTTCGAAAAAAGAGGTTTATTGTCAGCCTAATCATTTAAAAATAGTCATTCTGAAAATTGAATTCTATTTTATTCATAAACTAGTTACAGTTTCAATTTGATTTTTTTTTGCACAAGCAGGGTTACTGATCAGGATTTCGATTAAGAACATTAAAAGATGTTGGCGCCAAAATGGAAAAAGAGGCGTTTTGCCAGCTTACGACAGTAGTTCTTATTTCTGGCTTTGCTATTTTTGCTGTAGTTGGTGTTGTTGTTGGCGTTGTAGAGACTGTTTTTGTTTTAGTAACGTTGCTTGTCTCCGTTATTGCTGTACCCAGTCGATACGGTCAGCTCTAATACATCCGGATTTACCGACAAATACAGCCTCATTGAAAACCAACGTCTATGTGTGTACTCTTTCCTCCCCTTGGAAATAATAGCAGGTGGTAATGAAAGTACTATAGCACATCTAATGCGGAAATGAATCTACTCGAGATCACACCTTCCCAACCTTTTCTGAATCTCCATAATGAAACAGTTCATTGACCTGAAGCTGGTACTGTTAAAATCGTGTCCAATACCCCTCCCCCCCCTTCCATTCACACACACACGCACACACAAACAGCCACACACCACGAAGGACTCCACTAGGCCTATCATCTTTCACTATTTCACGAGGTTCCTGTAGAGAACTAGTGAATCAAGCGACTGGAGAGCTTCCAACAGGGGAACCTTCTGCTACGATAATTAGCTGTGGTATGGGATGAAAGCCAGACAAAAATCCCTGCAGTCGGAGCTAAATTTGCGTCTAGCGATGTCTACAGACATTTCCCATGTTTGGTAGGCTTCTTACTAATTGTATGAAGATTGTATAAACACAAAACAAAACGGGTTGAAAAAATGACTGTTTCAAATAGCACCGAATCACGTCAGTTTTTTTTCTCACTTGGATGTTGTTTGACTTCATGTTTTGAACGTCCAAAATTATTTAACAACGCAGTATCCAGATCACAAGGCTATGAGAACTTTCTACATAGAATCCTTTGTGAATCTGCAGGAAAGCAATACGATACTCTCTGAACAGCAAGAAAAGTGTACTGGATTATACGTCTTTACAAACAAACAAACAAACACGCACAAACACAAGAACACAAACACCCAAACACAAACACGCACACACGCACAAACAAACAAACACACACACACACTATTGAAATACTTATTGTGTTTCTCTTTTCGTGTCTCTCTTTCTAATTCCTTTCTTCTTCGTTTTCTCTTTATTTATTATTCTTCCTCAATGTTCTAAATCGTATTTATTGTGTGAAGGGTGGAAGGGCGTTTACAACGATATATAATAATTATGTTGTGGTTTTCGTCATTTCTTAGATAATTCCCACAGGCCTTTTCATGCATAAACATAACGCTCTGGTCCATTGACATTCAGTTTTGTGTATCAATTAGAGCTTTTAACTCTTACCGAAGTTCCCCCTTACCCCGAAAAGCATTGCCCCCTTACGCTGAGGAAAACCGAGTTTATTAAATGAAATTAGGCCGACCGATATCAGAATTACCACCACACGCGAAGATTAATAATTTCCCGGGGGGGGGGGGGCATTTTCACTTGGTAATACGAGTATATCACCCGTATAGGAACTAAACATGTTATCTACATTAGAAAAAAATACATGATACCTTTTGCCTCTGGGGCACAACACATAAGTCGAATGTCGACACGTGACATTCAAAACTCAAGTCATCCTCAAGAAAAAAGAAAAGAAAAAACCCATGCTACTCGACACAAGTTTCTTTTAAGGGTCGAAGGGATTTACGGCTGGTTCAAAAGGTCTATTGATTTTTGTGACAGGAGACCAGAAGCTAACCTTCCGGGTTCTATGGGGTACCTCATTCTTGTGTTAGTGCTCGGCCCTTCTTACTGACATGAGCGCTTTCATTTTCATCTGTGTTGTGCTCTCAGAATTCAGTGCTATGATCTCAGCGTAATTGTTCAAGCTAGAGATCCGAAAACAGGAAACAGTACGTAAACGAAACAAATCTAAAATAGTTATACTGTTTTGGCATTTTGCCACTCTTAAGTCCTTTTTATTTTTAAAATTACATTTCTGTTAGTTTCATTTTTAACAAATATTTACCTATTTATTTTTTGTGTATGATATTTATTTATTTTTGAAGGATTCAAAATAATCATTTTGTTTCAGTGTTGCTTTGTTTTCATTGTCAACTGGTGCAAGTTTTTGTTGAATTATTGTAGCTATTTTCCTTTTCTTATCAGTTCACTCAACTTTTGTTTAAATTAAAACACGGCCCAAACAGGAGATTCGCAGTAAATATTCGCAATATTTGTATTTATCTAATTTCAGCGAAGTTAAAATTCTTTAATCGCTTTTGTGTTCAAGTAATCTCTAGCTATTATTCAATTTTATTTCAGTATAGCTCCGTTCACCTCATAAAGGTTGGGGGGGGGGGCGTTACTGTTGGGTCCTCGGTCTTAACTACCTATCTGTTTTGTCTTTTTCTTCTTTGCCTGGCACTGATTGGCTGTTATTTTATCAACGTGGGTTTTTTTTAATTCAAAGTTTAACAAATGCCATTATCATTAAAGAAGTCAGCATGCAGTGATTCTTTTACAATTTGGAGAACAGTAAAACAAATTACTTTAATGAGTACCCAAAGCTTTGCATCTCAATTTTTCTATGATCATCAAATAGCACTGCATTTGTTTTAACTGTTTTACTAGAACAATTATATACTTTTGAAATGTTCTGAAGGAAACGGTTACGTTTATACTTATGTATCAGTAGAAATTTTGCAATCTATAAGATTCACGAACTGTCGTTACACATCCTGCAATATCCAGGCCAGTCCATGTTTCATCTTGTCCTTCCGAGTTACTCTTTGTATTGCCATGGTTCTTCTCCTCCACATGTTTTCTGCAAGCACCTCTTATGCGAAAACAGCAGCACCGATTTTAGATAAATAAAACCAGCATCTGAATCTGGGTTGCTGCGGTTTGGCGCTTTTCTGTTCCACACTGACGGTCTAAGTTTAATATCCCTGTTAGGAGAACTTTTATCGAGTAACTCGTTCTTTTTGTAGGGATGTTGTATCCCTCTCAGCCCTAGTTGGCTGCGACAGGCAAGGTCGAAGCCGGACGGCCAACTAAAGGATCTAAATTGTGGCGAAGGGGGTGTAAAATATCTACATTGAAATGATGTAATTGATTAGCTTTGTCATGAGTACAGAAACGTCCACTTCAGTGTTATAAATTTTTTTAAAAAGTAAATACAATGCGTTTTTCTCTTTGCAACGTCCCTAATAATATGTTTGACTCCTAAAAAAAATATTGATATAGTTTCTCCCTCTTTTATGCCCTCTTTATCTTATCCCACTCATTTTCTCTCCCATACTATACTGACGGTCATTAAAAACGCACCATTTTGGATTGAGCACATTTTGGACTAAAGTCTATCCAGTGACATCAATTCAGGTTGACAAATGTTTACGGGCAACAGAGGTTACCGATCACACAAAATTTGATGTTCCCAGTTCAAACCTGTCCATGCGCACGTGCAACATGCAAAAGTCCGATGTGTCGACCTCAAACCTAAAATTTGTTTATCGAGACAGACATTTTGGCTTTTAGGGAGAGATTATATTCGCTCATAACAAAAACTGGCTTTCTTTACTCAGTGCGACGGTTTTTTTTCTGCGTAAATAATGCCACGACTTTCCATGAAAGAACGTGAAAGGGCAATTGGAATGCCCCAAGCCGGAATGGCAGAACAGCAAGTTGCCAGGCGCATGAACTGTAGCCACTCGACTGATATCCGGTGTCTCAAGGAAATCCAGCTACTGGATCTACAGCAGATCGGCGACGGAGCGGCCAACTCCAAGTTACAACACCAGCGCAAGACCGTTACATTCGCCAACGTCACCTTCGTGACCGTTTCCTGCCAGCACCGGAGACAGGTCGTCAAATGGTTGGTCGGCGTGGACCAGTATCTGAATGGGCCGTGCGACGCCGTTTGCGAGAGGCAGGACTTGCAGCCAGACACCCGTACGTTGGTCCTGTCCCGACACAGAGGAACTGTCAACAACGTTTGCAGTAGGCCAGGCAGCATTTACAGTTGACCAGAGTCGATTTGCCCTCTCGCATGCTGACGGGAGAAGAAGGTTCTGGAGACGCCCCAGCGAGCGCTATGCCAACTGTTGCATGCTGGAGATCAATAGATGGGGAGGAGGCAGCGTCATGGTATGGGGAGCATTCAGCCACGATTATCGCACACCACTGTACTTCTTCGACCGGCCTGTGAATGCCACCACGTACCAGCAGGTTTTAAAGAACCACGTCTTGCGTTATTTAGTCAACACCCAGAGCTGCAGTTATTCCAATACGACAACGCCCTCCCCCACACCGCTCTAGCCACCACTGATTTTCTGCAGGCAAACAACATTGATGTCCTGGCTTGGCTATCACTGATTCCAGACAAGGCATCAATTGAGTATGTGTCGGACGAGCTTGGCTGCCGTTTGTCCCGTGGAAGACCTCTCCACAATCTCCAAGAGCTGAGGCGTTCTTTGACAAATGAGTGGGTACAGATTCCTCAGGTGTTCTTTCAGACTCTTGTCAATTCCACGAGAAGACGCTACCAATCCTGTACATTGTATTCAGGCCAATGGAAGGCATACACGATATTAAAACAGGTGTTAAAAACTCAATTTGCAGCTCTGATTTTTTAAATGACTTTTGTTACTTCATGTTTTTGTGCTCGCGGTGTCTTTTGACCTTTTCATTTCATTTCAGCTGTGAGTGTTCACAAAATGACCTTAGAATGCAATGGTATACAATCTGTTTTAAAAAATAAACACATCACCATTATTTGAATTGTTTTGTATGTGGTGCGTTTTTAATGACCGTCAGTATATTATATAGTCTCCCTCGCTTGCTCGTTCTGTATCTTCTCTTTCTCTTTTTCTTTCCCTTACTCTCTCTCTCTCCCTCTCTCCCCCTCTCTTTTTTCTCTCTAGCTCTCTTTTTCAGTCTGTCTCCCTTACCCCCACTCCTTTCTCTCTTTCTCTTCCTCTCGCTCTCTCATCCTCTCTCTCTCTCTCTCTCTCTCTCATTCTCTCTCTCTCTCTCTCTCTCTCTCTCTCTCTCTCTCTCTCCCCCCTCTCTCTCTCTCTCTGTCTCTCTCTCCAAGAATTTGACCTCAGCTAAACATTAAGAAAAAAAGAAATGAAGCGATTGATCGATTGCCTGTTTTATCCCTTTGCACTGTGCCTCGACAGCAACTATATCTTGTGTTGGACATCAACTCCATTAGTCATTATTAAAATGTTGCCTCATCTCTGCATTCTTGATCTCTTCTCTCTTCCAAATAGCCGTCTTGTGTCCAGTACTTGAACAAAAACAATTTCATCTTAGAGACAGGAGTACTCAGAGAACTGTACCTGAAAAGAGGGGTTGGGGGAGGAGGGGGGGGGGGGTAATTGGAGAGGCAAGGGACGTAACAAACAAAACTGGGAGACTGGAGGTGTAGGGGAGGAAAGAGATGAAGAAAAGTCTGGACATCGTATTCTCTTTATTTTATTGTTATTATTGTTATTATTATTGCTGTTGTTTTTGTTGTTTTTTAAACTATTGTAATAATAATAATAATTATTATTATTTATATGATTATTATTACTATTAAACTTATTGTTATTATTATTATTATTATTATTATTATTATTATTATTATTATTATTATTATTATTATTATCATAAATAATGTTGTTATTATTAGTATTACTAGACAGCTCACACTTTTCAGAATTCACTTTTAAACAATGGTATATTTCAGTATTACTTTGAGCATAACCGACCCGATTTTCCACGATTTTGAACGTAAGAATTCAAAAAAAAAATATTTTTTTCTATGGCTATGACTATGTAGCCTACCTTTATCAAACACTCCAGTATTGAACCATTGCAGCCATATTATCATATTATATACATACATACATTGGGTTGTTCAACATGAACGAACCAATTTTATAATGCAAGTCTAGTTCTCAAGCATCATTTTGGAATGAGTCCGCGACCATTTGAAAGAGACGTTATCTAACTTTTCAATAGCTGTGCCTCAGCGATGGATTGGTCGGAAAGGGGCTCAAGACCTTGCTCTTTGTGCTTGGTCAGCCAGATCCCCTGTCTTCACCGTGTGAGATTTTTGTTTGTTTGTGGGGATATGAAAAATATCTCTTTTATGTTTTACGGCTATCCCCTAACCTCGATGACCTTAAACATCGAATAACAGCAACCGTCAACTCAGAGAGCTGTGATATGCTGAAACACCTCTGGGATGAATTATTCTCTTATCGAATTGATCTTGGCTGTGTTGCGGCGGATGGCCACATTGAACTCTCGTAAGACATAATATATTGCACATAATATACACAATTCTGTCTGGCGGTACTGAACTTTGCATCACTTTTAGTGAATAAACCACTTACTCTTCGGAGCTCAACATTCAAACTAAGGCAGCATTGGACATTTCTCAGAACGAATGTATAAACCAGCTTCTGTGGTGTAGCTCTTAGGCGTTTCACTGTCGCAGACAGTAGACCTGGGTTTGATTCCCGAGTGGGGAGGTTTTATTTCCCTCGAGTATCTCGGTCTTTCTGCATGTCTGATGTATTCTTCCAGTCTCGCCTTGCCAGTCTCGCGTTGCTAGTCTCGCGTTGGCTCTGTCAGGCAGGCTCGCAAGCCCGTCTCCTTTACGGTCAAAATGTGCCGATTGGGAGAGGGGGAGCCATAAACACTCCTAAATAAAAAGGAATTAATTAATAAAAATGTTAGGTTTTGGTCACATTGCACTGTAATGTACCAACTAAAAATGTTTAATGTGTCCAGCGCACTCATATGACATTATGCAGTTGCAAAGCCGTAAAACATTTACCAGAAAAAGAAAACTGTCATGAAATACTTCAGAATTGAGTCTTGGCTTTCCAATTCCACTTCTAGAAATTGTGAGCGTCCGCTCATCAGTATAGGTTCCAAGCCTGTACTTGGTTCGTGAGCTTAGGCTCATAGTGTCAGTGTGTGTGTGTGTGTGTGTGTGTGTGTGTATGTGT
>NW_004798189.1:168170-173084 GCF_000002075.1 Aplysia californica | reverse complement strand
GTGAGTGTGTGTGTGTGTGTGTGTGTGTCAGTTACACTGTGTTCACTTGGGTGGTCACTTGGGTGTGTCCCACAGCAATTTCAGCTCTCCTTCGCTAAAAATCGAGCGCATTACTCAGTGGCGACCAGCAGTTGTTTGTGGATTCTCTACGTTTGTGATACTAATTATTCATGCATTTATGCTTCAAATCTTGACGCTCAGACTTTGATGTATTTGTGTAGGCGTTGAAAACAACATTTTCAAGGGAATGAATAAAGTGGAATTTCTATATTTCTTCTTATTTTTATTTAAAAGATACATTCTAAAGACGAAGTGACAGCAGCACTGTCGTCAATCAGTCGCAACAGCAGTGGCGGTCGAAAGCAGTACAATGGTGATCTAAGCCCTGAGCTCTAGGTTGTCGTGCTAACTGCATTAGTAAATAATTGTGATTGCTTATAAGAAAAAAAAATATGGAATGCAAGAAACAAACTGTGTAGCCACGGATGTAGAAAATTCACTGAAATCTTTTGGAAAATATAACTTTAAAAAATAACAACAATATAATTCATACTGTGATTTCCTAGATCTTCTTTTCGGGCGAAAAAGCATCGGATGTTTTGACGCACTGAAACGTTCTGGTTAAAAAGAAGCTTAATACCGTGAAATCCTTGTGCTTCGATTGGATGAACAAGAGCCTGGATATTATCTTCGTCGATCGGGCGCTCTAGAACTCTTCTCCACACACGATGCAGTACACAGTGCTAGGAGCAGGGGAGGCAACCTGTCGCCAGTCGTGGTGAGTACATCTGTAGACTTGTCTCCTCTTTATTATCTCCTTTTTGAGTCGACATTCTTGCATGTTCAGTGTCAAGATTGTGGGTGGTTGGAGGACGCCACTCGGGTTCTTACTTCCGTTTTTCCCCTCCGTTGTGTCTATGTCTATCTTTCCTGTACTAGATTCTATATGGCGATATTGTGAAGTTGTTCTTCTCTTTATTAAAACTCAAAAGTTACTATTTTTAAGGGGCTGACAGTTACCTTTTTAGGTTAAAAAATCTAGTTCAACACACATTCATCACTCATATTGGAAAGAGGATTACCCCTTTGGAACAGATGACAGTCAGATAATATCACATAAAGCTAGTATATTTCTACACCTTTTCAGCTCATCTGCCAGAAGGAATTGGGTCATTGAGGAGGTGTTTTTACATCTCCTCTGACTCAATGTAAGCCTATGTTTGATCTACAGTGGCCTAGTGGTGAATGGGTTTCAGCCATTGCTGACTCTATAACCCCGCTAACAAATTATATTATTAAGTAATATCGACGGCATTATTGTATAGTTGTTGGTTGGGGGGGGGGGAGTGAGGGGGAAGGGGGCGGGGGAGTGGAGGTTGTGCTTGTGTAAGGCAGATAACCCTAGCTGGAAAGAAGAACCTGGGGGCACTGCATCATGCCTACCGACAATGGCGAGTTTGTTTTGTTTATATCTTGATATTGTGTATCATATTACGCTGCTGTTGTAACATGTACATTAATTTACATTGGGCAATCTCCTACAGCCATTTTGCAAAATGTTTCACAACGAGGACCAATGCACGTTGTATTGTTATTTTCTGTTTTCTCTTTCGTGAACCTGACCAGGCTATGTCTTTACACATCGTTTTGAAAGTTTTTTTCTTATAATATGAATGACTCAGCTTTCAAAAAAAAAAAGAAAGGGGTGGGTGGGTGGGGGGTAGGAATTAAAGCCGACGTATAAAGGACAATTAAATATTTACATCACACTATGGTCATACTTTAACCTCTACACGCATTCTTATTCTGAACAAAAAGCTAACTCAGAATTATGAAGTTCTATTTGCTCTGTACCTAGTTTTGAGAAATTTGACGTCACAAATTTTGAGTTTCATGACATAGTCAAGTTTTTTTGAAATGCCATTCTTTGAACATCTTAATAAAGACGAATTTGATGGACCAGATAGAACATTTGGTTTCTGACCTAATGGTCTTAGCAAATCAAAACGGCCAAACATGTAGATAAAACTCTGTAATTCTGATGTAGTGAAATGTCTTCCCTTATCTTGTAGAGCTCGTGACAACGTTTACTTCACGAAAATCTCTTATGCCTTGTAAGTAGGACAAAATAAACATTTTAAAAAGCGTTATCAGTAAAGCTCATGATAGTTTTGACTCCAGACAAACCTCTTATAGCCCGTAAGTAGGCTGGGTTCCAGAATAAAATAATATTTTGATCTCATTTAAGATGAAATTTACTACCAAGGTTCATTATTTAGAATGCCTCTATAGTGTAAAAACGTTTCTCAACACCAGTGTTCGGACGTCTCCACTGAGTCAGGTAACGAACGCACGAGTCCCCCCCCCCCTCTCTGTCTGTCTGTATGTCTGTATGTCTGTCTGTCTGTCTGTCTATCTGTTTGTCTGCCTGTCTGTTTGTCTGTCTGTTTGTCTGTCTGTCTGTCTGTCTGTCTGTCTGTCTGTTTGTCTGTCTGTCTGTCTGTCTGTCTGTCTCTCTCTCTCTCTCTCTCTCTCTCTCTCTCTCTCTCTCTCCTCTCTCTCTCTCTCTCTCTTTCTCTCTCTCTCTCTCTCAAGTCACAAGCTGTCGAGAACATGGCCACATCTACCTGTTTCTTTTTTATTGTACCTAGTCGGAATGTTTGTCCAGACAAGTTGTTGTCTTATTCTACCACTGGACACTGGTGGGATGAATAATTGATTCAAGTACGAGTCCATCGTTATAAATTGGGTTCCTTATTTGCTGTTACCCCTTTTCAGTTTGTGTGAAAGAAACAAAAAGACTTTTAAAAAACCCACAAACTGACAACAACAGCAAAACAAAACAAAACAACCAAGGAACAAAAAAAAACCCCAACCAACTCAAAAAACAAATAAAACAAACAACAAAAAGCAACTACAAGAAAAATACAAAAAATAAACAACTACTATTACTGAAAATTATAGTTTAATTCAAACACTCGTTCGTGGACCATGGTCCTGGTCGTACATGAGTGAGAGAGTGAAAAGTTGTCAACATTTCTGAGGCGGGAGGGGGGGAGGGGGAGGTTTCTTCTCCCAAGTTCAGTTTGACTATATTATACTAGACACACAACCGCTCTTTGTGAGAGCGAGATCTGAGTTCAATGACTCGAAAAATCCATATCCCCCACGGTGGGTAAATCCGGTCATCTTCTAGTTGATAAATTTCCTTTCAGTCACTTACTATACCCCAGTGAGCGGTTCTGAGAGATGATCCAAATATAAATGGTAGCACAACAGCTGCTTAAGTGTCTGATGAATGACCCCGCTTCAAATAACTCCAAAGCACTTAGAGAATCTTCTTGCATTGCCCAAATCCGTTTATATATGAACAGGTTACTTAAAACAGTTGTTGAATATTTCTACATGATTATCATTGTTGTAAACGTGTCTTTAGTTTAGCTCGTAATACATGTAACTTTGACTCCTCTACAACCTCTTATGCCTTGTAAATAGGACAACAGAAAGAATTTTGTTAAACGTGTTTTCTGTAGAGCTCTTAATAACTTTTACTCCTCATAATATATCCTGTCAGTAGGACTCTAGAAATATAATATTTTGATCCCATGTAGGATGAAATTTACTACCAAAGTTCATTATCTAGGATGCCTCTATTGTGGGAAACGAATGATATATAAAACCAATATCTATGCACCAATTGAATTAACGAGGCAGTCCGCTAGACAAGTCATCCGACAATTGTCCAGACGTCTGGACCTGAAACAATTGCGTAATGGAATACTAAACCAACCTTTATTATTTTCTTTTTAAAGTTGAACAGGAAAACACATTTACTTCTCGTTTGTTGCCCTATCGCACCATTAACTCAGCTTCTAGATGTTCATTTTTTTTTTAAAGAGAGCAGAAATACGCTATGTTATCGAAGCAAGACGTCAGGGCGATTGTCTGGTGGATTTTTAGTAGACTTTAAATTCAGGGCTTGGCAACCTGGGTAAAATCGTCCATTAGTGGGCGATTTGGTAATTTTGGTGGGGGCCTGGCGGTCACGGGGTAGAGAAAGGTGTTATTTGATGCCCCTCCTGGAAGTGCATTTAGGTACAGCACGAAAATCTTAGACTCTTAATGGTGATAAAAGTGGATGCTCATTTTAAAAGGTTCCAGAAGAACTGTTCTAGATATTCATTATATTCTTTTTAAAAAAAAGAAAAAAGACTGGAATTACGCTATTGGACCGAAACAACTCGTCTGTACGATTGCTTTTATATTTTGAGTAAAAGTTTCACGGTACATGCTACACAATACGGTTATATAAGTGCCGAAGATTAGAGATGTTGCAAGAGAGTAATAACACAAAAAAGGAGAGATCAGGACGACAGACTTCTGACGTTTGCTAGGAAAGATGGAGCAAATCACACCAAAGCACCCGCCAACTACCCGTTTCGGTTTTGTGTTTGTTTGTTTTTAGCTTGAGGTCTGTGCTGCTGCATTCTATATTTGATTGTCGAAAGGAATTTCTTTGATTGTTCATTTGATTTTCAATAGGATCGTTCTCTGGACTGTCTCAATGATTGTTTAGTGTATTGTCTATTGTGTCGTTTACTGGATTATTCCGAGGATTGTCTGGAAGTCTGTTTATTTGTCGATTGTTTATCTGTTCACCAGCCTCCTTGTCTTTGATTTCTTTTCTGACCTTTCGGTTTTCTTTCTGTTTAATTATTTTTCCATCTATCTGGCCACCTGTGTAATTATCTGCCCGACTTCCGGATTCGTTTATCCTCACCTCCTTCTTCTCTTTTCTCTCTCGTTTTACATCATTAACCTCACCGAACACGTTATGCTCTATCAACCCCCCACCCGGGGCCAATCCTATCTCTCTCTCTTCTCTCTCTCTCTCTCTCTCTCTCTCTCTCTCTC
>NW_004798189.1:163430-165930 GCF_000002075.1 Aplysia californica | reverse complement strand
AGTTGTAAAAACGTTAATTTATCTCCTTCTCTCTCATATCTCTCCTTTTCTCTCTCTCTCTCTCTCTCTCTCTCTCTCTCTCTCTCTCTCTCTCTCTCTCTCTCTGGTAGAAAAAACTCCCTAAGCAACCCAGGTCCGAAAAGGACGCCGTCGACATTGTTATCAAGCCTTATACCATCTAGGCAAAGAGTGCCCGACGACGTATTAAATCTCCTTCTCTTCTACATTTCCTCTTGTTGCTCTGAAGCTGTCTCTCAATCAATCTACGATAATCTGGCTCCTAATAATGCTTTCCTTCTTTTTGTGCCTCTTCATTTTACTTGCTGATTAAATACCAGAAATTCTTATTTCTGTTATTGCGCATTTTCTCATTATCTCCAGTTCTTATGAGCAGCAGAAACGGCAACCAGAGAAGGTCGAGTGGACGTTTTTTGTAGTTATTTTTTTTCTTTCGAGAACATTGGAAATGCATACGAGACTGTATCGTCAGTGGCTCTGATTGAATTATGGATTGTTTTAATGATAAAAAATATGGCCATCGCATTTTGATAAACAAAAATAAGAACAAATGTTTATTAATATTTCTTAAAGGCTCATAGATGAGGTGTTCATTATTTATCTCGTCGATCGAACCATAAAAAAAACCAAACAAGCAAAAAAATCCCCTTCATAAAAAAGTTTCAGCGACATTATACATTTATTTTACTTAGCATCCGTTATTTCCCCCCGTCTCTCTGTACAATAACATTGCACGATTGTGATCGTAGAAGCCCAGGATTCTGCGTCCATGACAGATCTAAAGGAGATAAACCCCACAAGTTTAAAAGATGCAATTTGTTCAGCACGAATTCCAATTCTAGTATTGTCGTAAACACTTCAAGTTAAATAAGAATGTTCAGAAACATGTTATAAATCGTGGCTGACCTCACAGGTTGATGCAGGCTTTTATTTGTGAGTCTATGGAAGCCTGAAAATACAATACATAAAGGGCAGTATCAGAATGGCGTTTGCAAATTATTATTATTATTATTATTATTTTTTGCTTAAGATGAAACCTTCTTCGAAGCAATCGCTATTTCTAAATTATTTTAAATTATTTTTTTTAACATGATAGAAAATGTGACTTATGGTTTTGGTAGAGTCTTGTGTAGGATATATTCTCATAAATGTATCGTTGTTTTTTAAGGAACTTTATTTGGTTTATTTTTCAAGAAAAAGTATGTAGTGCTAGATGTACTTCAAAATTGAGCTTTTTTTTTTGGGGGGGGGGGGGGGGTCAAACTTCTGGAATACGACTACCGTGACATTTTAAAAAAGGACGTATCCATCCCTTAGATGCAATCTGAGACTAATTAAATCTTCATGAGCTTCGGTAGTGTCAGCTGTCCCGCTTTGTACTTAAACATGAGGCCAAAAAGTCTGGAACAGACACTAACCTTTGATCTCAGCCAAAAAGGCCGAGAAGCGTGCTGTGACATAAAAAGTGCTTTCTCTGTGTACTTTCTAAGGCTGCCCTTAAAGAAAGTAAAAGTAACAGTTCTTCTACCAAAACATAATTATATAACTTGCTTATTTTTCATGAAGGTGTTTTTACGTTCCCAACACACCAACACAAAGTTGATCATAATTTAAGAGGCGGGCTTCCGACCCAGCCTGTCAGGGCCAACCAGTGCTGAGAGGGATACATCATGAAAAACACCCAAGAAGAAAGACCGAGATGCTTTATTAAAATTTCTTCCCACTCTGGAATCGAACTCGGGTCTCCTGCATGCTACAGCGAAGCGTCAAATAGATACACCACTAACGTTAGCATACCACGCTTTACAGCAACGCGTTAACAGAGAGCATAGCATTAACACTTCAAGTTGCGTGTAATGTTTGTGTCAATAAAGTTAATTCTAGAAAGACCCGTGTCTGTGCAGTGAAAGGAATAAAGAAACATATAATAATCAAGTTCATCAATATTAATTTTCTCTTCTAAAATTGTGATCTCGAAAAATGACTAAGAGCAGTAACAACACAAATAAATAGAACAAGTACGACAAAAGCAGTACCAATAATGTAAATTGAAATGACAAAACCTGTAAATATCTTAACACCAGAACCATACACAACTTATCATTTAGGTGTTGAAGTGTTTGGACTTTGCCTGTTTGTATAAACTCATACTGAATCAGATCCAGAAGATAAAATGATGATGGGTGTTAGGCGGATGCTCTGGTGTGGTTTAATCCTATTTCGCTACCATAGAATTACAAAGTTCTTTCTGCACAGTTTGCTAGTTTTGAGAAAATGAACGTCGAAGATTTTGAGTTCCACATCATGTCAAGCTTTTTCGAATGCAGTTCTTCGAATATCTTGATAAATACTACGAACAATCTTCCGATTCTGAAAGAGTAGATAGAACATTTTGTTTCTAACCTGATGGTCTCAATAACTCAGAACAGCCAAAAATGTCAGATAGAACTTTATAACCTTGAGGTAGCGTTTTTCTATGAAA
>NW_004798189.1:154006-155459 GCF_000002075.1 Aplysia californica | reverse complement strand
CGGGCCGATCGCCCGACTCGATCGCCTAAAAAACAAACGTGTTTGTTTTCAGTTTCAGGCGATCGAGTCGGGCGATCAGCCCGATCCAGCCGTAGTGGGCACCCCGTATAAGGCAGGGGTCACCAAACTACGGCCCAGAGGTCAGACCCAGCTCGCAACACCAGTACTGTTATTCTGGCCAACAACCACACTACGCTTCATGAAAAAAACAGAACAAAACAATACAATCCCCCCAAAAAAACAAAACAAAAAAAACAACAAACAACTCACCAGAAGAAAAAAAACAAAAAACAAACAAAACACAACAACAACAAGCAAGCAGCATACTTGGAAACTGTTTTTGCAGGTTTCTCAGAACTTGGTCATCAAAATTATGATTTAACCACTTCACTGAACTCTCCTGCTCAGATTAAATGGAATTTGATAGATTTCATAACTTCTTGCTCGTGAATCACAATCTTGCTCAGCTCTAACCTTACAAATCTTTCGTTTAACACATTTCTTACCGCAAACGCCTCCCCCCCCTCCCCACCTCGCCCTCCTTATGTTGCTTCACACGGATATCCCTCAACAACAAATTGTGTAGGAACATACATTCCTTGTTTTTACTTTATTCTGCTTTTTTCTGTATTGTGCATTGAAAGGACACAAAACAAGAGCTATGGTCTCAACGAACTGCGTCTTAAAATGACCTCACCGACTTTACTGCCTACACTCAGCTGGTAAGACGTATATAGAAGCAAAAACTTGTCTCCAAATGAGATTTTACTAAAGGAACTCCAAGCTTTGTCAAACGTGATTTCAAATTCTCACACAGACATGTCGGTGAATTGTTGACACATAAAGAGAAAAAGCTTATTTTGTTCATTTGATTTTTTATTCTCATTTATACCCTTTTTTCTATGTTTTTCTTTTTAAATGTCCCTTTTCTTTGTGGCTTTTATTTTGTTTACAGCAGCTGACCCAGTCAGCTTGAGAAATGGGAATATTGACGATCTGTCAACGGCGTAAATTGTCTCTCTCTCGGCCGGAGATTTGAGTTTAGGACCCTCGTTAGATGTTTCTGTATTTTGTCTGAGGAGTAATCAGGTTTCTGGCTTGACTTTTATTTTTGTATGTAGTTCCTGGAAGGACACTTCACGCCGGTGTGAAGAAAAGTAAAAGATGTTTCTAGAGTTAATTGAGAAGAAAGGGTGATTTTGATAATCGTGTTCTCTAAAGCGGTTGTTTTTTTTAACGACTATCTCAAGGAAATTTACCATTATCTACCGTACCAAAACTACGTTGTTTTTCTGAGGTGCTGTCAAAAGGACAAACTTTGAAGTGTACAGAGTTTAACCTTATTTGGTCTGGTCACCAAGTGTAATCTACAAAAAAGATCGATCTAGATCCACTTAGACAAATACTGCTATTACTAATTTCTAACGTATTTGTAGTCCTTTTTTTCTTCTCA
>NW_004798189.1:152746-153592 GCF_000002075.1 Aplysia californica | reverse complement strand
CCATCCATCCATCCATCCATCCATCCATCCATCCATCAATCCATCCATCCTTTCATCCATCCATCTATTCATCCATCCATCCATCCACCCCTCCATCCATCCATCCTTCCATTCATTTATTCATTCCTGTCTTAACCTTACATCTCAATCAGCTCTCTCTCCAACATCGCTTTCTAAAAAAAATATATATGAACGGTACATAAATACAAGAAAAAGAAGGGAAAAAAGCTTTCCGTAGCAGATATCAGGACTGATTGTTTTAATGTAACTGCTTTTACACTTCCATCATCACATCAATTAGGAAGCGGACTCCAACCCTGCCGGTCAGGGTCAAACCGACAAGAGAAGGGATACGTCTTAGCAGAAATACTCGATAAATATTTTGGCCACTCTGGACTCGATCTCAGGTCTTCTGCTTGTGACAGCGAAGCGACTTAGCGTTACACGGCAAACGCCAATGCAGTAGTTGTAAGGACTGCATATTATGTTAAAAGGTGTTTGAATAATTCACAGCATTAGTTAACTATTGTAACCCCCCCCTCCTCCTCTTTCCCCAAAGCTCAAGTAAAAAAGAAACGAACTTCATGTATTCAAAAAAACAAAATGACTGTCGGTGCATTTTATAAAAAGGTAATGTCTTGTGCGCTAACATGCAAAGAGCGTGACTTTAATTCACTACAAAGGAAGATAATCTTTTTTCTAACGTCTTTTGGCGATGACCACTATTCCCGAGTTGGGTCTGAAAATTCTTCTTTTCTTAACTAATCAGGGGAGCGAACTGCTATTACCAAGGATCGTTGGTTCTACTTTTAGTCACACAAAACACGCCACTTTAAAGAAAAACAG
>NW_004798189.1:149757-150948 GCF_000002075.1 Aplysia californica | reverse complement strand
AGAAGAAGAAGAAGAAGAAGAAGAAGAAGAAAAAGAAGAAGAAGAAAAAGAAGAAGAATTAAAAGAAGAAGAAGAAATTGGAATGTTTCACTCACTAACATGCTAGCCTCGTCTCACAACCGTTTAGCTTTGTGTGTATCATGGTGGGGCAGGTTCCACACACTATCTGTTGATAATTGCCTTCGTTACGTTAGAGTGACCCTCTATCATCGAGACAAAATAAGTAAAAAAGGTACCCAGTCACCTTGGTGGTATCACCAGTCACCATCTGCTATTGGTACGTTATAGCATAACATAAACATAGTGCTGTCCGGACAAACCTATGATTTAATTATGATTATGTGTTATACCTGGTTATGGTGACATATGCCTTAGTCAACACTCCTTTTTATATTATTATTATGGTGCAATGGTCTCTAAACAAGGTACAAGAAATACAAAAACGATGCATGGAAAATGAGGTGTCTCCGCAAAACCATCAACGTCGCCAGAAGAGACCTCATAAGGAACGAGACCATACGCCTACAAACCGGAAAACCACCAATGACAAATTTCAAAGAGCGTGGAAAAGTAAATGGTTCGGACATCTAGCCAGAATGTCCCATAAACAACTAGCGGCTAGAGCTTACCACACCCATGAATCCGGTTTCAAATCAAGGGGTCGACCAAAAAAGACCTGGTTGGCTGGGGTTAAAAAGTCCTGGAACAATTATCTATCACAGACACTATAAATACACCTAGCACAGGACCGAGACCTGCACCTCCCATCGACATCCAAAGGAATGGATAAAGCAAACTTGATAACATGGCTGATATGTCATATCACTTTTTCTTTGTTTTTGTCACGGCTCCATAATTCAGATTTGAAAAATTGCGTAATTTACCTTTATTCGTGTATTTTAGCCCTTCCATGAGCCTGTGAAACATTTGCTATCAATCATTCAATAAATGACCTTTTGTCCACTTGTCTACCATTCTGTCTGTTTGTTCATCTCTCCGTCTATCTTCCTGTCTGTCTGTCTGTCTGTTTGCCTGTCTCTCTGTCTATCTGTCTGTCTGTCTATTGTCTGTCTCTGTCTAAGTCTGTGTCTCTGTCTGTCTGCCAGGTATTCAGTAAGACGTTTTACTTGTAACAGAAGCAGACTTACCTCTCTCCACACCTCTTTCTCCTTCCCATCTCCCACCTCCTTC
>NW_004798189.1:144850-146198 GCF_000002075.1 Aplysia californica | reverse complement strand
ACTAGGGAGCTGAAAATGTTTTATGACCCTAGCCCCTATCAGTTTATATATAACACCGCCTTTAAGTATAATATTTTGTTCTATTCCTCGAGACATTCACTTTCTCAAGCCAAATGTTTGTGGCTTTCTTTCCTATTAAACAGTAAATCGTCCTTTTCTCTCCTTCTTTTTTTGTTCATGTTACTCTCTTGCAACGTCTCTAATTTTCGGCACTTATATGACGTTAATTGTGTTGCAAGTGCCGTAAAACATTCACTAAAGCGAAACAAACAAAAACAAGATTTGTTAAGATTTACGTTTCATGATTAAAGCCCTTAATCGTCATTTACAAAACTGTACTGTAATTAAAAGAAAGCCCTAGTTTGCATAAAAATTTAAGTTGTGTCTGAAAGATGACACAAGTCTAAACCATTGACACTGATTTAGCAGTTAGGTGTTGCACGCAGAAGACCAGATTTCGATTCCAGTATGGGGATAATTTTTTATCGATAATCTCAGAATTGCAGCTGGGATGTTATATCTCTTGGTCCGGGTTAGTAGTCCTGACATTCAGAGTCAAAGCCCATCTTCTAAATGATCTAACACCGCGGGGGAAGAGATTCTGCCTGTTTGTTTAGTTGATCGACTAATGTCCACAACAGAGGAATTGTCATGCACCACTCCCCAATGGGGAAGGGATCGATACTTGTAGAGAACAAAGGACCCTGAGTTCATGACCGGGCAATGTGATAGAGCAGAGAAGTGTTTGTTTGTCTATACTGTCAAATAAACCTGAAGTAAATTTTACCATATGAATAATGATTATTTATTCGCAAAATATTGACGTATTGGAACAATTCTCAGAGCAGGATTCAATGTAAATACAACCGAAGGTCGGGTCTAGTACTCAACAAATAACATTTTTTCTGAAATTCACATTTTGTGTTTTGGGGCAGACAAAACAGTAATTATATTATTAAGATTTATACACAAAGTGCATGAAATTCTTATAAAATTGTCTCTTGCGCCTCTAAAATGACGTATTAAATCACAGCACGAGGATCAGAGAGCTGATGGCACGGGTGCAAATTATCAATAATTAGACTGCAAATGAAAATCTCAGTGCACCTTCTTTTTCCTAATAAACAATTTTAGGAAAACTTTATTTGCGAAAATAATTGTCAAGTAAGTATGATCCTTTGATAACGTTTTAACGAGGACAAACCGATTCCTAACAAACAATTAATTATAAGAGAACGTATTATATCTTTCAATGCAAACTCATTTCCGAATAAGAAGCGTCCTTCGCTATCGCTATAGCGCTGTCGTTACAGTTTTACAGGAGGGCAAAAAAAAAGAAAAAAAAACC
>NW_004798189.1:141970-142700 GCF_000002075.1 Aplysia californica | reverse complement strand
CACACACACAAAACATGTACACAAAAACGGACAACTATTCCTGAATAGTTTTCAGCTTCAAATTTTATCTTTTCATTGTCTACTGTATCATTTAATTTGTTTGTCTTAAATCTTAAAATGTAGCCTCCAATGTTGTCGAAAACAGTGTTTAGTTTTGTTTTAGGTGTTTTACGGACTTGTACATAATAAGGTCATATAAGTGCCTAAGAGTATGTTTTACAAGTTAGTAAAAAGTAGTAAAGTTGTTCCCGAATCCGATCTGGACATTGGGGATTGCCTTGTTAGTGAGACAATGTCCTGGGCCTTCGGTACATTGTGGTAGGGTGGCCAGTTCCTTTCCACACCGTCTTTACTTCCCCAACTCGAAGTCAGGTACCCATGAATGCTGGGTGGGCAGGAGGAGGGCGAAAAAAATGCGTGTCCGAATCGAGTCTCGAACCCGGACTTTCCTACAAGTGAGTAACAAACAAAAAAAAAAAAAAAGGAGAGGAGATAAGGACGGTAGATATTTGATAGGAAAGACGGAGCAAACCACACCAGAGCAGTCACCAACAAAAAAGTGGGGATTTGAAACGTCATATTATTAGTGTTACTTTTTTTTGTTATATACCTCTGGTGCTAGTTTATACAGATGTGGTGTATTTGGAAAAATCTCACTTTATGTGTTCCCGGGACAGAATGATTTAAAGGAACTAATGCGAGCCCGTGGTCACACACACACACACACACA
>NW_004798189.1:139034-140298 GCF_000002075.1 Aplysia californica | reverse complement strand
ATTTTTCATTTTTAAAATACATGTATAATCTTTGATAACGGATGCTTGAGCTCGAGAACTATTTTGTCAAGATTCTAAATCTTAAAGTCAAATAAAAGCGCGAAAGGATACATAAAGTATTTATGATATACACTTGTTAAAGTAATGAAACAGCTTTTCCTCTCTCTGGAAAAAAATTGCTTTCTTGGCTTAGGACATTGGGGCAGCTTGCCTTCACACTAGGCAAATAGTAAATCTGCAAAATGGCGCATAATTTAAAATAATAACAAAACAAGGGTCTATAGGTAAAATTACTGTTCCCGAAAGTGACGGGGGAAAATCGTACTCCAAGAGGATTTGAACGCCAATCTTCACAGCATTTTAAAAGCTGACAACCTGATGCGTCACCGCGGCCTTCAGATTGGAATCTGCCAAGCACAGAGCACTGATTCCATTTAGCAATCCGAGAAACATGTCCGATTCTAAAGGGGATAAAAATGAAAAATTGGAGAGCCTGCTTCTGTCAGTGATAGCATTTTCCACATGGCTTTTCCTCCACTTTGATTTATTGAAATCCACAGTAGTGCGTAAAAGAAGAGATAGATTGACCGAAGACAAATGTAAAATTAATGTTTATTTTTTTTTAAATTATTTTTTAAATGTAGGGGTTTATGCATCTCCATTGCCACAATAGAAATTGTTGAGCATTGGGAAAAGGAGGAGTTACAGTGTGCTCAAGTGGGTGTGAGAGAGAGTGTGTGTATTTGTGTGTGTGTGAAAGGGGGGGGGTGGAAGAGGATGAAGAGTGGGAATGGACAGTTTGTAAGTACTTAGAGAGTTCATGGGCTTGACAGCATGTATTAAAAGAGAGATAGAGAGAGACAGTGAGATCGACAGACAGTGACACACACACACACACTCACACACACACACACACACACACATACACACACACTCACAAACAAACAAACAAACATACCCACCAACACACACACACACACGCACACACTCAAACAAGTACACACACATACACACACACACATGCACATACACTTACACACTCTCGCGTGCACCATGAGATAGATAGATAGATAGATAGATAGATTGATAGATAGATAGATAGACAGATAGATAGATAGACAGATAGATAGATCGAGAGATCGAGAGATCAACAGATAATATATAGATAGAGAAAGAAATAGCTAGCTAGATAGATAGATAGAGAGGGAGAGAGAAAGACGGACAGACAGACAGACAGAGATGGATGGGGGGGGGGGGGGGAAAA
>NW_004798189.1:135957-138934 GCF_000002075.1 Aplysia californica | reverse complement strand
GGGGGGGGGGATGAAATAAGTAAGGTAATACAGCATGTCTGTAAACACACTTTCAAACTTTGATTGAACTTCAAACAAGACTGTTCTTTACTTCTAATCTTCTGAGCCCAATTTACAGGTGGCAGATGAACGTACAATTATTTCTTGACAGATAGAATATGACTTTGTTGAGCGTTGTAAAAAATAACTCTGCTTATATTAAACTTATAATTGCATGCGCATTGCCTCAATCATTTTGTCGAAGTTAAAACAAAACTGAATTGTTGAAACCCATTTACGAGTGCACCATATTAAACTGAACATTTTGATCTCACGAGATTTGTAGAGGGCAAACACGTCTGAGCTTGACCAAGAATAACTCACTAAGTTGACTTGAACAAATGGGTGAAGGGAACAGACCAGGATGATAGAAGATTTCTGAGGAAATCGAGCAGAGAAATGAGTGACGAACCATAATCTCCAATGTATGTTTCTAATCTCGCACTCTCAGAAGTTTATTTATAAACTGTTAGATCTGCTATTCGGTAAGTTCGTTTTCGATTATCTGAACAGACAACCTTTTCAGATTGCCGTATGTTTTATGTTTTGTGTTTTATTCTTGACCCTGTTACTTTAGCAGAGGATGCGCTGTTTTGGGGTACTTTAAAAAAATAAACATAACTTCCTTTTATCCTAATAGATTATACAATTCTGTTTTCTTTATCTGAAACTTGAAAATAGCCGGCAACAAGGTGCAAACTATGAAATATGGAAATTCATGTTACTGTTTTAAGTAGTATGATGAATAGACATGTGGACTTACATAATTATTTTCTTCTGATGTGCTGGTGGCCGAACGTGCGTGTCCGCTTCGTTTTCAAAGACTTAAGACACTAAAATCAGTGTAGATTCGAAACTTAATATTTTTACTTCCTTCTTCTCAAAGACGTATGACTCTGAAATGAAAATAGGATCCAATATCTCTTTTGTCTGGTGTTATAAATCAAAGTCAGGACAGTCAAGGAGCACCGAATCTGGGCTAACGATGCCGCCTTGACAACGAAAAAAAAAAAAAAAAGAAGAAAAAGAAACCCCCAAAACTCATTAGACAGTTGTAGAAACCTAGCCTGTAATTGTATGATGAGGGAAAAGTTGCAGATGATGTGAAAAGGGAAAGAATCATACCCCGTCTGTTGCTTTCATGTCGAATCGGTATTTCTTTATATTTGCATTCCGCAAGCCACTGAATGGGTTTCTGTCTTTGAATAGCTATTCAAATCAATACTCTCGAAGATTTCTCAATCTCTCAATCTGAAGCACAGAAGTGGGAAGAGGCACTGACGGACCAAAAGTAACACGTAATGATACACATCAAAACTCAATCAATTAATATTGATTTTTATCTTCACCCAAATTTTGAAAAGATGATTAAACTATTAGATAGTTGTTAAGTTTTGCTCATTTGTTGAAAGTAGAGAGATTTGTTGTTGTTATTAGTATTGTTGCTGCTATTGTTGTTGTTGTTGTTGTTGTTGTTGTTGTTGTTATTGTTACTGTTATTGTTGTTACTCTTGTTGATGTTTTTCTTTTTTGGGTGTTTTTAATTTTTGATTTCAAATACGCTTCCCTCTCTCACTGAAACGTTTGTGATGTGTATAATGTTGAGAAAACAACAATTTACCCTTAAAAGTGAGCTATCATATTTTTCAAATATATTTCTTCTTTTCTCCTTTCGTTTTTCCTTGTCTCCCCCCCCCTCTCTCTCTCTCTCTCTCTCTCTCTTTCTCTCTCTCTCTCTCGCTATCTCTCTCGCATCCGCAGAAAACAAGAAATCAACAGTGGCCGTTCCTATATAGAAAAACAAAGGTAGAAAAAGTACTGCTTGTATTGCTCAGCGGGGAGAAAAGTTGGTGTACTACAAAGGGATGGTCGGTCCATACCTACACATAAATCAGAAGTTAAGTCAACGTCACAGAACACAAACTTTCATACAAATACGGACGTGGTTGGTTGGTGGGTGCTCTAGTGTTGTTTGCTTCTTCTTTCCTATCAAACATCTATCGTCTTTATCTCCCCTTCTTCTTTTTTTGTGCTTGTTGCTCTCTTGTAACACCTCTAATCTTCGTCCCTTATATGACCTTATTGTGCTGAAAGTGCGGTTAAAGTCTTACTAAAACTAAAACATAAATACGGAGAATTGTACAAACATCATAATGCTGGCGGCCATAGCGCAGCTGGTTTCAACGTTCCTTGCTAAACGACACCCCCAAACGGTCATATTTCTTAACATTGTCGTACCAGGCTGTATGTGGCTGGCATGATGTTCAGGACAATAGCTGCCAACTTAGCTTTCTGATAAAAAGGGTACCCATCATTAGGATTAGAATTATTGTAAGTTTTAACGTATACATTGACATACTATATCCCACACTGAGGGGTTGCCTGTGCCCGCCTCGAGAGGATCTAATTTGAAGCTATTTGGGTTCAATACGTTTACAAACGATAGTAGGTCTATTAATTATTATTATCATTACAGTTGATATTAAAGAACCTCTATATCAAAGGCCAAAAATGACTCTATCAGTATTAGATGCGAATTCTGCCTTTGTCATTTTGTACTGTCTGTCAAATATGAGAATGATCCCTTGACCATAACTGTTTTCGAAAAAATAATACTTGGAATAAATTAAATAAGGGATGAACCGTTTCTGGTAGGAGTATCGATTGCATCAGCTACACGTAATCCACCCGGTACTAGTGGTATCTGGTTCTCGGCACTCAGCGTCAATACAACAGTTGGCCTACTCTCTATCGACGTCGGCGGGAGCACGGCCAGGGGGAAACTTAACACCCCAGGGACGAGAGGATCTGGCGGGAAATGGACGCCCCAGAACCACGAAACGCGTGATTTCTTAGTAATGGTCACCGATACTTCCGGGGCTCTTTGGCCATCCGTGAGGCTAAACCCGGAGAGATGGCGGCGGTCCTTGTAGTTGCG
>NW_004798189.1:133826-135496 GCF_000002075.1 Aplysia californica | reverse complement strand
CTCTATCTATCTATCTATCTATCTATCTATCTATCTATCTATCTAACTATCTATCTGTCAGTCTATCTCTTTCTCTCCGTCTTTCTCTTTTCCTGGCTCGTATATATTTCTTCCTTTCTCTTTTTCTTTTTTTTGTCTTCTCCCCTCCCCTACCCTCTCTCTCTCTCTCTCTCTCTCTCTCTCTCTCTCTCTCTCTCTCTCTCTCTCTTTCGATCTTTCCCTTCGCTCCCTCCTTCCCTGCTCTCCATCTCTGCTGTGTGGTTATTTTTCTCTGTATGCTAATACTGTATACAGATGTTAATAATAGCAATACTGACGAATGCCTCCCGAAAAGTAGGGTGACAATTCAAACAAAAGTAATCAGTTTTGCTTTCCTTTGAATAATAAAAACAACTACATATTACTGTATAACAGACACCTAACACAATTACGCGATGTATGAACTCCTTCATTGCTCAGAGAAGCCCATCTACGTATGTGAAGTCAAGATAAAATATTACATTCAGAGATGATTAAACACAGCCAGAATACATTTCCCCCTAATTAGAAGAAAAAACTGCACAAGCTGCACATACATGTACATCTTCTAAAATACCCTATATAAACCAGAAGTAAAAATGGCATTTGACTAGTCATGGAGAACACAAGAGAATATCATATACGTTCACATAGCGGTAAAGAGGTTAACATCGCAAGAAGGCCAATATACCTGAATTCATTACTTGGGGCTCCTCGGAAAAGATATCGTGTCCTTGAACGTTTCTGTTATGAATATGCAGCCAATCTCGAATCTGTGCGATAAGATCATCGTCCTCTTTTGTACGTTAGTGTCTGTCCTGAAGCCAAATGTCTGTTTCGGGATCCGAAAAAATACAAGTCTGATAGTGGATGGTTGGCGTGTGCTCTGGTGTGGTTTGCTTCTTCTTTCCTATCAAACATCTATCGTCTTTATCTCCCCTCCTTCTTTTTTGTGTCTGTTACTGTCTTGTAACACCTCTTTAATTTTCGGCACCTTATGACCTTACTGTGTTGCAAGTGCCGTAAAACACTTACTAAAACTAAAACAAGTCTGATAGAGCAAGGTCAGGGCAATGTGGGGAATGGGGCAGTTAAGTATGCCCTTCTGTCATACCAGTGGATCCAGGTTTTGGTCAAATTTGTCGGGTTGTTGGTAATGTTGTCATGTTAGAGATTACTGCTCTTTTTATACGTCCATACTCATTCGTGTGTGGCTGGAGGGCACCACAGGTTGGTAGGTCCAACGTCTTAACTTCCCCTCTGTTGTTTTTTGTCTGTTTGCCTTACTGTTTTCCTGATCTAAAAGACCATTATTGTGCCGATGTGCTTCCCTTTATTCAAACAAACAAAGATCTCATCCGGTGCCTCTCTCTCTCATCTCCCTCTCTCTCGTCTCTCTCTCTCTCTCTCTCTCTCTCTCTCTCTCTCTCTCTCTCTCTCTTTCTCTGTCACGTATCCATAGAGCTGACACATCAGGATAAAACAGCAGCTCGCACAATATAATTAATTATAAATGACTGATTTCTGAAGGCCAAGAACAGTTGGAATCTTCTTAAATCTTTAGCTGTCTATCTTCAAGAATTATTTTGTTGGCCAGCTCGCCAAGTGTTGGCTTCTGGTGTTGAAGTTACCTGATACCTTACATGCAGTTC
>NW_004798189.1:129359-133345 GCF_000002075.1 Aplysia californica | reverse complement strand
ACACACACACACACACACACACACACACACACACACACACACACACACACAGACTTACATGCACACATAAATAATACATGTGAGTATGTGTGAATGTATATTGAGTATGTGTGTGTATGTGTGTTTGTGTGTGTATGTGAGTTTGTGTGTGTGTGAGTGTGTGTGAATATTATGTGTCAGTGTGTATATCAAACAATCTCCAAGTAGAACAGTATGCTCAAGGACTCTTTTCTCTCTACTGATCTACAGCTCACATCTAAAAATATGAAACTTTTTATATTGTCACAACGATCCTCTGCCCGTGTATATGATCTGCCCGTCATGGATTCTGAAACATTTCACAATTAATGTATTTCACGCTGTATGGAATTGGCCCCAGTCTCACACCTTCCATTCTACTGTCTCATTATCTTCGGAAGATCTGGCTACCCTATCTCTACAGGGCGTGGCACAGCGACTAGAGCAACGGGACAAGCACAGTGTGTGATAATGGTATGGTATGTAATTATCATCTCTTTGAATGGAGTACAAATGAATTAAATTTCCTTCCATACATACCTACAGGGCCTAACTTGAATGCTTATGAGTCCACTGTTGCAGAACAAGAGTTTCTGCTATGAATTAGAAATGTGTTTCTTTCCCTTTTCCATGTCTTTCTTATTTTGAAATATTGTATCATTCTTTTTAATTCGTGCGGTTTTGGAATTTGTGCCGGCTTTGCAAAGTCCCAGCAGTCTTACTCGTATATCCTGTGCAACTTTCTCCTTCATTCTAAAACATTTTCTCTATTTCAACTATTTTTCCATAAGTTCCCTTGCCGACACCCACCTTAAGATGCTACTTTCTGTATCTACACTTTTTGTATAATTAAGTTTTCCAACTTGGGAATGTTTTAAGTAACAATACAGAGAACACAAATTTGTTCTGATACTTTCCTGGCATGGTTAAAACCCCACAGTGACTAACGTTATGATAACCAGCAAACGTCCTTACCTCCTGTCCCGTTCAGCACACATCCATTCTCACACCACCCCTCCCCCCCTTCTGTTTCACACATCCATCCTCTACTTCCACCCACCCCTATCCCCTACCATCTTTCCCTAACTATCCACCCCCACCTCCTGCCCCCTTTCTCTCGCACATTCACCCATAATCCTCATCCCACACCATTCCAAGCATATCATTTTCTTTAATAATCCTCATCTCCATCCACAAGATTGATCAATTAAATGACAATAATTTGTCACAATAGAGAGAAATAACCCAAAGGTAAAGGAAGCCATAATATTGCTAATCATTTTAAGATGATTTCAACCCTTTTTACAAAATATAATTATTACACTCCTCAAGGGAAATCAAAAGATTGCCAATCGCAAATTGCATCTCAAACGTGCACGCGAAAAATAAAGCTGTAGTATGAAACGCATATCACATTAAATATTTTTGAAAGCAAGAGTTCAAATAAAATCGCGCCTGTCGAGGACGATCATCCATAGTGAAGGAGAGAAGTGATTATCGTGGACAGGTAGTCCTCATAGACAGTTTCCTTTCAATTACTTTGAATTCCATACATGAAACTCGTCTCACCTGAAGTGAGTATTATTTTCCTCAGGGTTTGTGATAACTTCGTGCTTTCACTCCTTTCAGTGAAACCGTGTAGTGATTGATTGCAAATGTTTGTATGTGACTGTAAATGTTAGTGATTGTACATGTTTGTAAGTGATTGTAAGTGTTTGTAACGGTTTGTAAAATGTAAGTGATTGCAAATATTTGTAAGAGATTGTAAGTGTTTTGAACGATTGTAACATGTTTGTAAGTGATTGAAAATGTTTGTAAAGTGAATGTAAATTGTTGTAAGAAATTGTAAGTATTTGTAAGTGATTGTTAATGTTTGTAAGACAGTGTAAGTGTTTGTAAGTGATTGCAAACTTTTGTAAGATATTGTATGTTTTTTAAGCGAGTGTAAAATGTTTGTAAGTAATTGTTGATGTTTGTAAGACAATGTAAGTGTTTGTAAGTGATAGTACATGTCTGTTAGTGATTGTAACCTTTTATAAGGGATTGTTTAGTGGTTGTAAACGATTGCAAAATGTTTGTAAGTGGTTGTTAGTGTTTATAAACGATTGTAAAATGTTTGTTAGTAATTGCAAATATTTGTAAGACCTTGTAAGTGATTGCAAATGATTGTAAAATGTGTGTAAGTGATTACAAATTATTTGTAAAGTTAATTTGAAAGTTAGTAAGAAACTGTAAATATTTGTAAGTGATTGTAAGTGTTTGTAAACGATTGTAAAATGTTTGTAAGTGATTTTAAATGTTTGTCAAAAAATGTAAATGTTTGTAAATGGTTGCAAAATGTTTGTAACACGACTGTAAAATGTTTGTAAATGGTTATAAATATTTGTAAACAAATTTAAAGGGATTGCAAACGTTCGTAAGTGGTTGTAAATGTTTAAAATTGATAGCATAATATGTTTGAAAGTGATTGTAAACGTTTGTAGGAATTGTGTTTGCAAACGATTATACAATTTTTGTAAGTGATTGTAAATTTTTTCAAGTGATTGTAAAACCCTTTGTAAGTAATTGTACGTGTTTGTAAACAACGATAAG
Source organism: Aplysia californica (assembly GCF_000002075.1). Taxonomy (NCBI): domain Eukaryota; kingdom Metazoa; phylum Mollusca; class Gastropoda; order Aplysiida; family Aplysiidae; genus Aplysia; species Aplysia californica. The sequence continues at coordinate 130,735 of NW_004798189.1, read as the reverse complement.
TACTCATTTTCTCCAGTTAAAACTTCGCTGAGCACTAATGAAACTCATGTCGTTTGTCTGCAAACAACAGACAGCATAATAATTTCAAGCCAGTCGTCCCCTGTGAAATGAGAAAAGTTTCTATTAGCTGTCGTTATACCAAGTATCATAATAAAAAAAATATAAAAATATGTGAGGCAGTGTGATGGAATCAGGCGCTTGTCAATTTTTGGGCATATTGAGTTATTGGTACCATCTTAAAGCTTGTTCATTTGCCTTTGTTTGGGTGAAAAAATATCCACCTATCTTCAATAGACGTGGAGCTATTTTGGATTGAAAGAGGTGGGGGTCACCTGGTTTAAGAGGTAAAATTAGCGAGAAAATGGCCGTCAAAGCTTGGTAAATTCCAAAGCTGGAGAGTCCATAAAAACTGTAAATTTACATTTTTGTGCCTTTAATCAACGCTTTTCAGTGAAATCCTCAAAGGAATGTTTGTAAATGGACATAACAGTTGTTGAGCCAAAAAACAAAAATTTGATGAAAATTGCTATGCAGGGAGAAAACATGCCATTTTAATTTTCACACTCTGATAGTCTTTGTCTCGTTCTCTCTCCCTCTCTCTCTCTCTCTCTCTCTCTCTCTCTCTCTCTCTTCCCCCCCCCCCCCCCTCTCTCGTTGTCCCTTTAGTTTTCTGATATTACTAATCAATGTGTGAGGTAGAGGCTGCACTTGCATCTCGTAATAATTCTGGCTTTGTAATACTTATGTAAGTGCTACCGGGCAATGTGTTGAAAGTAGACATTGGTAAGTATTATTAGTTCTATGTCAGTGCGCTTGTCTAAGGCGAAATAGCCTGTTGGGAAAAGTTGTATGTGCGACAGGCCAATAGGCTAAAAGAGGGTATAGACCAAAAGCACCAACACGCACTAGCTTGTACTCTTTTACATGTAGAATTTGGGAAAGACTACTTAGAAGGAAAAATTTATGGACACAAGGCAAAGGACACCTCAAATTAAAATGGGGTCAGAACTCCTCTGAACAAAAGCGTAGCAGCAGCCAAGGTGGTGAAATCTTATGCTTTCTGTTGGGATGTCAGGAAAACTATGCTCTGAAATTTATTTGTTTGTCTGAGTAAAGAGAAACACACCGACGCAATAATGGTCCTTTAGTGCAAGGGAAAAGTCAGACGGACAGACAGAGACAAGAAGCAGGACTTACCAATGGCAAACCACTGCATGCTCTGGAAGGGGCATGCTACTGAGAAGAAACAGTTAAAAGCGTACATTGATCTTTTTGGTGAAGTAGTTTGTTCTGTGAACACAGCCACTGAATATATTAAATGAACGACGATTACAAAAACGTTCTTACGTCTACCTTTCATAACCCAGAAGCCAAAT
>NW_004798189.1:127393-129259 GCF_000002075.1 Aplysia californica | reverse complement strand
CACACACATAATAGTAAAAGCTCGTGATCAGAAAAATCTATGAGCAAGATTTAGCGTAAACACTGGATTTTTTTTGTTGGCCTTCTCTTTCACCCCAGCATCTCGTCCAAGTGGGTTTGATTACTATGCTCAACCCATTTTAGGTCAATATTGACATTTTCCAAATCAGATTTTGCACTAAACCATGGAGGGGAGTGAAAAGTAGAAAGGCTTGTCGTACAACATTCCATTTCTTCCTCTGTCAACTGTGATGAGTTCATTGCAACTTTATGAGAATTCAACCCCCATTCCACACACAAAACCCCCACAATACTTCGAGCTCCTGTCTTAATTAGATCTATGCCGTTAGCATTAGATGTGTGATAGCTAGGCTCTTTGATTTGAATACACGAATTATGATTCCCATGTCGGAAAAATAATTATATGTGAGTTGCTCCGTCTGTCCGGAAGCTCCTCACGTAGTCATGGTGCACCACATAATTTTACTATTTTACGCCTTGTAATGAGTACCTGACTTCGAGATGGGGAAGTAAAGGCAGCGTGGAAAGGAACTGGCCAACCTACCACAACATGTCAAAGGCCCAGGAAGTTGTCTCACTAACAAGGCAATCCCCAATGTCCGGATCGGATGCGGGAACAACTTTACTTTACTTACGCCTAGATAGATCATATTTGTGTCTCAGCTTGATGAGCTCAGGCTCTCTCCAATGTTGGAGTTGTTGGTATAATCTTCAAGCCTGTTCATTATTCTTTGCTTTCTATGGAAAAAATACCTCTGCCTATCATGAAAAGAAGCTGAAGTCTATGGCAGACACATTGGAAGAATCTCTCAATTATAAATAGCGTCTCAATTATAAATAGCGAGGAAATAGCTGCTTAAGTTTGATGGCTTCCTAAGCTGTTATGTCATTGGAAACTTGAAATTTACATATTTTTGTGCGTTTGTTCAAATAAATAAGCTATAAACTAGCCAACATCATTCCAGAAATGGGTCCACGAAAACCCTCGGGCCTCTCCAGAAGAGACAAGTTATTTTTCTCCTGACAACATAAATACCTCCAACGGGGAAATAAAGACCCGTTCTGAGTCGTATGAGACACAGATTCCTCCTTTAGACACATCTTAACAGAATGTTCAGACTTAGGAGAGACCCGAAGGAAGTATTTTAAAAGCAAAACATTGCAAGATCTGTTCTCTGTCGTTGATCAAAAGATAATTTTTGATTTTACAAAGGTCATTGGCCTTTACAGCTATTTGTAAATACAGCTGTTTTAACGTTAATTAAGTAAACTGTCATTTCTAAACCGTCACAGACTTTTTAACATTTTAATCTGATCAGTGACCTTAGCCATATCGTGCTGTGAACTGTTGTGACTGCAACCAACTTGTGTCGGTTTTTTTCGCGGTCATATAACCTTATGCAGTTGCGAGCGCGGGAAACTCTTACTAAAAAAAAAAAAAAAAAAGAAAAGAAGTAGGAGTTGTTTAGGAAGGGGAAGTCGCCAGCTGTCTCATTATAAATAACGAGGAAATAGCAGCTCTTATTTGATGACTCCCAAAGCTGTGGTGTTCTTGGAAACTTCAAATCTACATATTTTCGTGCCTTTGCTCAAACAAATAAGCCATAAACTTGCCAACATCATGCCCAAACTGGGTCCACAAAAACCCTCGGGCCCCTCCAGAAGAGACAAGTCATTTTTCTCCTGACCGCAAAAATACCTCCAACTTGGAAATGAAGACCCGTTCTGTGTCGATGAGACGCAGATTTCTACTTTAGACACATCTTAACAGAATGTTCAGACTTAAGAGAGACCCGAAGGAAGTATTTTAAATGTAAAAAAATTCAAAATATGTTCTCTGTCGTTG
>NW_004798189.1:126036-127293 GCF_000002075.1 Aplysia californica | reverse complement strand
TTTTATTTTACAAAGGTCATTGGCCTTTACAGCTATTTGTAAATACAGCTGTTTTAACTTTAATTAAGTAAACTGTCATTTCTAGACCGTCACAGACTTTTTAACATTTTAATCTGATCAGTGACCTTAGCCATAGCGTGCTGTGAACTGTTGTGACTGCAACCAACTTGTGTCGTTTTTTTTCGCGGTCATATAACCTTATGCAGTTGCGAGCGAGGGAAACTCTTACTAAGACGAAAAAAAAGAAAGAAGTAGGAGTTGTTTAGGAAGGGGAAGTCGCCTGCTGTCTCATTATAAATAGTGAGGAAATAGCAGCTCTTATTTGATGACTCCCAAAGCTGTGGTGTTCTTGGAAACTTCAAATCTACATATTTTCGTGCCTTTGCTCAAACAAATAAGCCATAAACTTGCCAACATCATGCCCAAACTGGGTCCACAAAAACCCTCGGGCCCCTCCAGAAGAGACAAGTCATTTTTCTCCTGACCGCAAAAATACCTCCAACTTGGAAATGAAGACCCGTTCTGTGTCGATGAGACGCAGATTTCTACTTTAGACACATCTTAACAGAATGTTCAGACTTAAGAGAGACCCGAAGGAAGTATTTTAAATGTAAAAAAAATTCAAAATATGTTCTCTGTCGTTGATCACAAGAAAAAAATTTGATTTTACAAAGGTCATTGGCCTTTACAGCAAATTGTAAATGCCGCTTTTTTTACTTTAAGTAAACTGTAATTTTTAGATCATTATTTTACCACAGACTTTTTATCATTTTAATCTTTTCATTGACCTTAGCCATGCCACGTGCTGTGAACAGTTGTGACTACAACCAGTTTGTGTTTCGCGCGGTCATATTATAACCTTATGCAGTTGCGAGTACCGTAAAATTCTTACTAAATAAAAAATCATGAACAGAATTCGAGATGTTTAAGAAGGGGGAGTCGCCTACTGTCACAATAATAAACAGCGAGGAAAAAGCTGCTAAAGTTTGACGACTTCCTAAGCTGTAGTGTCCTTGGAAACTTCAAATTTACATATTTTCGTGCCCTTGCTCAACGTTTCTCAGTAACATCGACGCAGGAACGTGTTTTTGAATGAACATGGAAGGTGTTGAACTCAAAACGGAACAAAAAATCGATAAAAATTGCCCTGTCTCTCTTCCAAACATAGAGAAAACGGAGAACGGGAGAGAGGAACAGAGAGAGGAAAAGAGAGAGAGGGAGAGTGAGAGAGAGAGAGAGAGAGAGAGAGAGAGAGAG
>NW_004798189.1:124296-125789 GCF_000002075.1 Aplysia californica | reverse complement strand
GAGGGACAGAAGAAAAGAGGGGGGGGGAGGAGCAAGAAAAAATAATAACTAACCAAATACAGCTGAAGCCAATCCTCTCTCACAATATAGCATTCACGCATATCAATTTCAAGCGCAAAAAACCCCCATTACTCAGAGTTATATCAGAGCCACGCCAGCATTGTCCGAGTCATGTATTAATTCATGACCTTAATTCCCTTATTCTAGTCAGCAGAGGACACCCAAACAAGGATCACCCCGAGCCGCGTCTCGGATATCTGCTCACAAATCTCCAGTCAATTTTTCCTGTCCCTGGTTCATGGGAAAACAATTCCCAATTGTCTGTGTTGATTTACGGCTTGCCTGGAATCATTTTGGCCAACATCCCTTGCCTTGACCGCCTAGACAGAGAAAGATGATCGCTACGTGTCTCGGCTCCTTAAATCCTCACACCCTAACCCTACGCTAATCCTTACCATGCAACGGCGGGTCGGGTGGTTTGAAGGGTGCCACTGATAGGTCATGCTTCTTTGTCATCCCTCTTCGTCTGCCTGTTATGCTTTTTTTTTTCTAAAAATGGACAGGCCTTGATTCGTCGATGTGTTTCTCTCTTACACTGAATTAAAACCCCTGCCCATGTGAGTATATGTGTATGAGAATGTGTACATGACGTATATCTTTCGCTTTTTTTTTATTCTTGTGATTGCTTGTTGTCCTTTGTTTTTTTTAAACTGTTGTTATTACTATTGAGATATCAAAATGAAAGCCAAACTGTGACTAGTTTTTGAATAAATTAGGAATTTAGATTCTTTTAAAACGTATTTATTTCCAATGTGATCTGATGAAACACATTTTTTTTTCAGAGATGATCCCATGAAACGCATTATTTTCTTGCGTATCGACGGTTCACAATTTGGCAGGTGATAACTTCGCCTTTAAGTCCGTAGGTTCAAGAATGGTTAACGAGACGCAGAAAAATAAATGCGTTTTGTCAGATCATTCTGGGAATAATGCCTTGAAAAAAACCCTCATTTCTACAATACAAGAGTGGTCTGATAATGCGGATTCTTCTTATCTGTTTGTTTGTCTTAAGCTAAAATTCGATCAAATTTGGTTTAGTCATGATAAATGAGATATATCTTCATGTGGGATAGTCAAACAAAAACAACATTGCTATTTGTTTGCTTCATTAGCAAAAAAAACTTACATTGCGAGTGTCTCGAAACTGTGATTTTGAAAAAAATGATTTTTATCAGATCACGGTAGTATTAATAACATTATTATTATTGTTTTTGTTGTTGTTATCGTTGTTATTGTTATTGTTTTGTTTTAAACTGGTAAATTGTTGTTTTTCGGGGCTAGGGTGAGGTCGGGGTATCATAATTTCCGTTGTTTTGGGTTAGGCATGGGAATGGACAGTATGAGTTTGTTCCGTTAAGTATAGACAGAAAAAAACAAAATCTATCTTTACAGACACAATAGACACACATTTAAAAAATCGGGAGGGGGGGGGG
>NW_004798189.1:120783-121913 GCF_000002075.1 Aplysia californica | reverse complement strand
AAACAACAAAAAAACAAACAAACAAACAAACAAACAGAAACAAAAAAAAACAAAAGAAGCCAAAAACAACTGCAATAACAACAAACAAACAAAAGAACAAAAAACACCACCCATGATTTTTTTGTAAAAAAATATAGACGCAGTAAAATTTGTATTACCCTAAATACGACAACATGGTGTCAATGTATGAGACTGGAACTCATGCTATGCTAATTTTAGACTTTTTTAGGTCAGATATTTGAGACTTAGTAAATTTATATTACCTCAAAACGACAACATGGGAATATTGTCTTAAACTGGAACTCGTGTTAAAATGCTCGTTCTAGCCTTCTCTATTCTTCTTTTATTGTTTTGTATTTCATTTCTCAAACTTGCGGGGGAATTCAAAACACAAGAAGGAAGTGCAACACAATTCTGAACCGATTGCTGAAAAAGACATAATTGATCCTCGTTAACGTCAGGTCAACCTTCAGGCACCGCCTCCCTCCCCCGCCTAACCTTTATGCACCCACCCTCATTCTTCCCTTCTCAAGTTCCCCTCCAAAAAACACTTAGCAACGGAAATCTTGCAGACGTAAATGTCTCTGAGCAAATCATTTGTGTTAAAGGACAGCAAAGCGGTTTTAAAAAAACGCTTTTTGTAATACACTCCATTCCTTTTTTTGGGGTCTGACATGACGTCAGCAAACACTCAAAACATCAATGTTAAGCCTCAGATCGTCATCAATGCGGCTTGAAACGGCGTGAACAATATTTTATTGTGTATGGGATTGAGGAAGTCGCGAAGTTATAATGAGATGTATTTTAAATTTTCGTGAATCATTTCAGTATGGAGTGAAGAAATAAATGTCACATCTGTGAAATAAAACTATGAAATAAGCGTGAGGATCTTATAACAATGACTATATTTTAACGACACAGAACGCAATTTTTGTATCAGACAACGGAAACAGCACACTTTTGTTTACGCAGCACCACTCATTTTGGGTGTTTGCTTGTCGAAAAGAAATAAAAAACAGATATTTCTTTGAAACTCTAGACAGGAATAATAACATTATGTTCAAACACAAGATTGTATAATATTTTTCTTTTTTTCCTATGGGGATTGGCGAGGGTGCGAAGCAGTGGGG
>NW_004798189.1:117896-120683 GCF_000002075.1 Aplysia californica | reverse complement strand
GGGGAGATAGCATTAACGACAACAAAGCTCTTTAAATACTGTGAACTTGCATGTAGACTTTCAGTGATGTGAGCACGGGAGATAATTATTCATCTTTTTCATCCTATCTGTTATCTTGGAGCTTTGTGGAAAGCTCTAGTTTCATTTGGTCAGCTAACTCTACAGCTCTTCCAATTGAGATGATATTTTTCAAGATTCCCTGGACTACCTCAATCCGTCCTTCGCGTGGCCCACTTCTTCCTCTGTAGCCTGAGAAGTTGGTGTTATTGGCTCTCGAAGATGGCATGGTGGCATTCGTGAGAGATCGCCAATTCATATGATTTGATGGTTTCTGAGAATGTGCTTATTCTCACACAATCGGAAAAAGTATGATGTTAAGCTAAGATGCTGTGCTGGTCTGGGTGATTAAGACATCGACCATCTATAAAGAAAAGCTGATTTAGGCACTCAGCACCTTGAAATTAGACTGCGTAATTTTTTTCATAATTGGCGATAACAAGGAGGGGAGATACAACACATCCCTGTTGCACGCCTGATGATATTGGGAACCAATTTTTGTTGCGCTCCTTTTGTCCTCAATGAGCGTGTGCTGTTTGTCTACAGAGCGTTAACGTTGTCTAGAATGGTTTTCCTTTGACGCCACATTATTGCTCTAGTATCTTCCATAGTTTAACACGATTGACTTTATCAACACCTTTATCATAATAATATAGAACATCCGTGTATTTTTTTTCATCTTTGAGGAATCCAAACTGAGCCTCGCTCAAGTTTCTTTCTATACAACGGGTCTGATCTTTCATTTCATAATTTTTACGTACGCCTTTCATTATGCGGCTGAGTAAAGAGATATGTCTCCAGGTAACACAGTCTCGTTCATTGACTTTCCTCTTCCATAATGGTACCGTTATGTTCTTTTGCCATTCCTCTGGGCATTTCCTGTGTTCCCAGGCTGTGTAAAAAATTCGCATCAGCCACTGCACAGATGTTTCCATAAGCTTTTAGAACTTTTACTGTAACAGTGATACTATCTTGTTTAAGGATTTAGCCTTAGGGTCTGATTGATTTGTGAGTGCGAAGTCAATTTTTATGGGGGCTCTCGTGGCCTAGAGGTTAAGGTGTTCGCCTCTCATTCAATAGGTCCCGTGTTCGAATCCGCCAAAATTTTTGATCTAAAATTGTCTCCTATTACATCCTTTCATGCTCTCTAACATTGTTCTGTCGTCTGCTTTCGTCTCCACTTTCTGCCCCCACCCCTACACCCCCATAGCCCCCTCTTCTGGGCTCCTGACTCTTTCTGCAGCCTTTCTACTGCTACTCCTTGGCTCCTTATTTCTTACTGTCGTCTTTCAGCCACACCCCTGATCTTTGGTAGGAAAGATCTACACCTAGCCTTCTCGGACAATTGCGAGCGTGGTTGGTTGGCGGGTGCTCTTGTGTGGTTTGCTTCTTCTTTCCTATCAAACATCTATCGTCTTTATCTCCCCTTTTTCTTTTTTATGTTTTTACTCTCTTGTAACACCTCTAATCTTCTGGCGCTCATATAACCTTATGCAGTTGCGAGTGTCGTAAAACCTCTACTAAAACCAAACTAAAAACAATTGCGAGCAATCTCTGAGGTGTCGTTTGCAAGTTGTGCACGTTAAAGATCCATTGGTGGTCCAAAATCGATAAGAGTAGGCTTCGGCGCCACCCAGGCAAAATTCCAAATATCCTACCGACTGAAAATGTTTAGAGTGTCCCGCATGCTCATATGACCTAATGTAGTTGCGAGTGCTGTAAAACAATTATCAAAACAACAAAGTCAATTTTGTCTGGGCAGTATGGGTAAGTAATGCGTGACATCAGTAGCCTAAAATAAGTGGGTATGATCAATTTTGAGCTCTTGGCAGTTTGAATAACGTACATTAAGTTCTTTGTCATTTTTCCCCATGAAAAATATAATGTTGAGCCTGGATTCATTCAATTTGTTAAAATGCTTTTGATGCTTGTTTTGAAAACAGAGAATGTGTGTTTTAGGAGCATTATTTAACGTTTACAGTTCGCTTTCTCAAAACTGACTTTTTGCCAATGTTTAAATTAAATGCACTCCAAAGGTTATTTATTTCCACCCCACCTGATCTAGAATTGTAACACAATATCTGAAGATTCTTATGCTAGGTAAGAAAATAAAAGTAAGTCGATTTTGAAAAACAGTTATGAGTTAGCACCAACTGTGTGCCAATAAATTGAAATATCATGTCAATGGGCTAACAGAATATAGATACACGTTTCTCTGACAAAATATTCATTGACCTTGTATAATACTACATATTATGTTATCTCATTTTTTTCACTCTACACCTTAGCGTACAAGAACTATAACTATAACCATAAGCTTATTCGTACTACGTCTCTGTGAACTTTCATTTGCCTCCCTGTTTGACTTTGTAACTACCTGATACTGTCGTTCATCTTCTTTCCTCCTCTCCGACACAGTTCCCTCCCCCCCCACACCCCTCTTGGTCCCATGCGATCACCTCGTTTGACAAAGTGGGTCTCAGGCAAGGGTGTTCACAAGCTCAACCTATTAAGAGCAGAAACTGACGTGACACTCCAAATGATGCTTAAACAGAATGAAACTGACGTAACACGGGTCCAAACGCATCCTCAGTGGCAGTGAACAAGCGACGGATTTGACCCCAGCCTCATTAACGCCCATTCTCTGAACCTTTGCGGCAGAGCTTCTCTTATGGCTATCTATCTATCTATCTATCTATCTATCTATCTATCTATCTATCTATCTATCTA
>NW_004798189.1:116931-117796 GCF_000002075.1 Aplysia californica | reverse complement strand
TATCTATCTATCTATCTATCTATCTATATATCTATCTATCTATCTATCTATCTATCCATCTGGGTGGGTGGTTGGCGGGTGCTCTGGTGTGGTTTGCTCCTTCTTTCCTATAAAACATCGATTGTCCTTTGTCTCTTCTCCTCCTTTTTTGTATAATGTTACTCTCTTTGTGACACATCTGTTCTCCAGCACTTATATTATTATGACCTTATTGGGTTGCAAGTACCGTAAAACTGTTACTAAAAGTACGATCTATCTATCTATCTATCTGTCTATCTATCAATCTATCAATCTGGTTCATATTTCTGTCCTTTGTTCTCAACGAACCCCCTCTGGCTCCAAGGTTTGAGTATCAGCCTCATTAATTCTCATTCTCTCAACGTCTTCGATAGGTTTCCCTCCACTCACTATGTTGGCTTCCCTAATGTACCGGAAATAGGTGGAACTACAGTCTGCGGATGATTTATGTCAGTTCCTTGCAGACTTCCTCATTTCAAAATGCACGGATGACTCGATATTTCAGTTGTTTACTCATCATTGTTTTGCGGATGTAGAGTATTGAGTTCCTTAATTTGACGGGAAAATCTGTTTTTCGGGACTTTAAGGTCTGTGTCCTTATGCAAACAACTCAATCGGTGGGCATTCCAAAAATCCGTATGTCTCTTTCTTTCTGTCTCTCTGTGTTGTCTTTGTTGATCTATTTGTCTTTTCCTCTCAACCGCCCCCCCCCTCTCCCCTTTCCTTTCTACATTTTTATTTCTAAACGTACGTGCGTGTGTGCGGGCGTGCGTGCATGCCTGGACCTCTATCTCTACCCATCCTGCATATTCTTATTATTTCTCTCTTCCCCCTAACCATACACTTG
>NW_004798189.1:110343-114479 GCF_000002075.1 Aplysia californica | reverse complement strand
GTGTGTGTGTGTGTGTGTGTGTGCTAGAGCGAACAAGTTTCCGTGTGTATGTGTGGAAAGAGAGAGGGTGGAGGGGGAGCGAGTGTCGTGTGTGCCTAGGTACATGAATTTGTGCGTCCTCTCCGTCCGTATACTCTGAGTTTTAGGACGCCTATTATGTGGGTGGTTGGCGGGTGCTCTGGTGTGGTTTGCTTCTTCTTTCTTGTCAAAACATCTATCGTCCTCATCTCCCCCTCTTCTATTTTACGTTTGTTACTCTCTTGTAACAGATCTAATCTTCTGGCGCTCATATGACCTTACGCATTTGTGAGCGCCGTAAAACCTCTACTAAAACTTTTTTTATACTAAAAAAATTCGCAGCGCAACTTATTGTCAAATTATAATTATTGCCTCAACTATTGAATACAGAGTCTCCTATTTTGCACGTTTACTTGTATCCGTTTGCCTTCACTGATGAAAATTTGGGTAAACACCTCCTTGCTGTATTCTAGAAAATTCCATTGTAAATAGATTCTTCTTAGTAAAAATGAGTAGATGAATTTGGTCGTGTTATAAGTACTTATACTCTGAGTTTCTGAGCCTCTATAGTAGGAGATTAATTGAAAGAAAAAAAGTAAGAGTAGGTAAAAGTTCATGTTTAAAAAATATTATATATAAGAGAAATGGGAACAGGAATTAGAGAGGGAGTAAGAATAGTATTAAAAAGTAGACTAAATGTGTGTTTCTCGCTGGCCCAGCTGTCCAAGCCACGCATGTCGTTACTACTTATCGCGAGGACGGTTGTTTTTTTTTTCTTTTTGTAAATGTTTTACCATACTCGCAACTGGATTCGGTTGTTTGAGAACGCAGTACACAGTAAGCATTTTCAGTTTGGTAGGAATCAATTTTAAAGTTTGCCCCGCTGGCGGCCAAAGCCTAAATTTACAGATTTTAGGACCACCAGTGGATTTTTAACGTGTTGAACTTGCACACTGAAACTCCAAGCTTTTTTTCGCTCTTTTCTGAGAAGGCTAGGTGTTACAACTTACTTATCCTAAGATCAGGGATATGGCTGCAAGACGGCAGTAAGAAGGAACCAAGGACTAGCAGTAGAAAGGCGGCAGAAAGAGTCCAGAGTCCAGATGAGGAGACGAAGGGGACGAAGGCTTTGTTTGGCTACAACTGGTAACGGTGAAATGAATAAGCAAGTAAATGGCAGATAGATAGATAGATAGATAGATAGATAGATAGATAGATAGATCGATAGATAGATAGATAGATAGATAGATAGATAGATAGATAGATAGACAGACAGACAGATAGATAAATAGATAGATAGATAGATAGATACTCTGAGTGGTTCTGATGGAAAAAGGGGGTAGGGGAAAGGGAGGTGGTTGAAAGCGGGAATGAACAAGCACTGTTCGAACAGTCTTACTCAATGACAAGCTTAGGCCAAGTTCACGCTGAGCTCGGCCAGTTGCTGGCAGCAGCCCGCTGTAATCTGTCGTCACGCCTTTTTCCTTTTCCCTCTTTCCTGCCATGAAAACTGGTGATGCACGTTCAGACTGCCGCCAGCACACACCATTTGCCGCCAGCCAGCAATTTGCTTTGCCGTGTGCACACCACCATACCAACAGAGTGAATATCCTTGATCCGCAGTCAATTTCCGGCAAAATGAACGCAGAGAACCTTATCATTGCTGTCCAAAGGAGATCGATGATATACAGCAAAGAGACCAAAAAACTATCACAACCGAGACAGATCTATCATTTCTGGGTATCGTCCATCACTTGCGGAAGCAAAAGGTAGTGTTGCCCATGCACGCTACGATTGCAATGAATTAGGGGAACACCATATTATTTTCGAGAATTCCGCTTCAATAATCAGTTGTGTAAAATCCACCACAGCAACATAATTCGTTTCTTTCTCCTGGAAAGCGCCATGTATTTTTTCCCTCCAAGTGTGACATCAATTTGCCGTACATTAACTGCCGGCTCTACCGTAAACACCACATGGCAGGGAGTTGTCGATGGCAGCTGGCTGACGACAACTTGCCGGGTTTAGCGTTAACTTAGCCTAATAAGACTGCGATTAAAAACATTTTTTTGGGGGGAAACCTGATCAGAAATACTATATTCATATTTAACTTTCGTTTCTTTCTCTGCTATCAGGACAGAAAATTTAGAACACAGCTGCTAACAGTCTGCTCAGCCATCGTGTTGTTAAATAGGTTTCAATAAATGTAATCAAGTCTCAAACTTTGGGAGGGGCGAAGGACACTTAAATGGTGAGGCTCTTTCCCTTGCACACAAGGGACGTGAGGTCAATTTCGAAGAGTGGATTACATTTTATAGAGTATCTCTCTCTCTCTTCTGGGCTATGTCGAACAAAACACGGGTATGTCCTGACAGGCAGAGTGGCCACACCCTCCCCCCTCCCATCCCCAGACCGGCCGCCCTCTTGCTCTCTTTCCCTAAGGTACAACTCTTCTCTAAGGGGAATTTAATTATACCGATGACGTTGGTTGCCGTTTAAAAACAATCATGACAGTTATCTTGTTCTACTTTCCCCGTTCGAAAAGCAAAATTAGTTAAAGTATTTTTAACGACTGGTTTTCAATCCAGTTGTTTGTATCGTAATGTTGTAGAGTATTTTCTCTCTTTTTTTCAGCTCGCATCTTGAAGAAAATAGAAAACATTCATGGAGATCATCATCTTATTTTTGAATGATTGCAAATCAGCAGCATCGGGAAGGGGCTGGGGGAGGGGTAAATGGTTAGGCTCTTTGCCTTCAAACAAGGGACTTGAGATCAATTTGCAAGAATGGATTGTATTTTATAGAACATCTCCGTCTCTCTGGTGGGGTGGGTTCAATAAAATACGGGTATGCCCTGACTGTCAGTAGTGCCCTTCCACCCCCCATCCACCCCCCCACCCCCCGACGCCCTCTTTCCCTAGACCTCCACTCTGCTCTGAGGATTTCGATGAGATGGGCATAGGGAGGGGCGGGAGGACGCACGTAAACAATCATTATAGCTTTCTTTTTTCTTGGAAAAGATCAACGTGTTTTAAAAATATTGCAAATTTAATTAAGTTAACTGCGACACTAAGGGGAAATAAAGTTAATGGTTAGACACCTTTCTTCCTTGCACACACGTGACATTGGGTCTATCTCGACGAATGGAATGTACTCTATAGAGTATCTCCGTCTTGCTGGAGGGATGTATACGACAAAATAAGGGTACGCTCTGACAGGCAGAATGACAATCCCCCCACCTCATCCGACGCCCTCTTCCCGTAAACCACGACTCTGCTCTGAATATGTCGATGGCGTGGTCCGAACGCTCGTAAAACAATCATTATAGGTATTGTTTTCTACTCCTCCAGTCAGGAAAGCAAAGCAAGTAAGATAAATGGCACGCACTCTATCCAACCGCCTGTGTCGGTGTGTTACCTTGTTTTTTATCAATGTTTTTTTTTCTGCAGTTCTCAATTTGGAAAAAAGGCATTCATGGAAATCAATATCATCGTTTTAAAAGATTTCAATCATTGTGTAGTCACCACCGGCAGAGGGAAAATAAATGGTTAGGCTCCTTCACGACAGTGGACATGATGTTGATTTTCAAGAATGGATTGTACTTTATAGAGCATCTCCGTCTTTCTACTGGAATGTATCCAACAAAACACGGATATGCCACCCCCCTCCTCCCACCGCCGCCCCCTCCTCCAAACACACCCATACACACCCACATCTCTTTCTCCAAATCGGGATTCCAAATAAACGTAGTTCACAAAAAGTATCGATGAGGAGGACGGGGGTTCATAAACAATCATTATCTGTTTTTACTCGTATTCCAGTCCGAAAAGCAAAACACCAGTAAGACAAGCGAAACGCACTCCATCCAGTCACTATAAGTATCGTTGTTTTGTCACATTTTTCTGTCAATTTCTTTATCTGCTCGTAATTTAGAAAAAGCCACAACACCGCACGAGCCCTAAAGCGTGTGTGACATCTTCATAAAGTTCCGCTCTCCCACGCAGATCCCAGGGGTAGACCGTGGTCAGACTTAATTAAATACTGTATAACTTGACTTAGCAACTTGAAAAATAAAAGCCCTTCATGTAAATGATTACCGTGTTCTTTTAAATGATTGC
>NW_004798189.1:107547-109891 GCF_000002075.1 Aplysia californica | reverse complement strand
ACACACACACACACACACACACACACACCTATCTTTCTTCAAACTAGGACATCAAGAGAATGTAAATTACATCGATGACGAGGACGGACAAACGTAAACGATCATTATATTTTTCTACGGTTCCAGTACGAACTGCAAAACTAGTAAAAGAAATCATGACAAGCACTCTATAAATCCACCACTAGAGTCCGGGTGTTGTCGCATTTTTCTGTCAATTTCTTCGTCAGCTCGTAACTTAGAAAAAGCCACAACACAGCACGAGCCCTAAAGCTTGTGTGACATCCTCATAAAGTTCCGCTCCCGGCAGATCCCAGAGGTAGACCGTGGCCAGACGGTAGTTTAATACAGTATCCCTTGACCTGGCAACTTGAAAAATAAGACGTTCATGGAAGTGATCATCGTGTTCTTTTCAACGATTGCAAATGAAATGACGGCACCGGCGTCGTGAGGGGAAGAGTAAATGAATGGGCTTTTCCCGTACACACAAGGGACATGAAGTCAATGTTCAAGAATGGATTGTACTTTATATTACATGTAGTATCTCCGTCTTTCTGCTGTAATTTGTCCAACGAAATATGGGTAGGACCCCCCCACCCACACCCACCCCCTCTCTCTCTCTTCTCATCTTCCCCAACTCACGCACACACTCATGAACACACACACTCACGAACACACACACACACACACACACACACACACACACACACCCATCTTTCTTCAAACTACGACGCCAAGAGAATGTAAATTACATTGATGACGAGTACAGACACACATAAACGATCATTGTCTTTTTCTACGGTTCCAGTTCGAAGTGCAAAACTAGAAAAAGAAATCATGACACGCTCTCTATCCAGCCTCTAGTGTCATCCTGTTTTGCGTCTTTCTGTCAATTTCTTCATCCGCTCGTAACTTACGAGAAAAAGCCACAACACCGCACGAACCCTGGAGCGTGTATGACATCCTCATAAAGTTCCGCTCCGCGGCAGATCCCAGAGGTAGACCGTGGTCAGACGATAATTAAATACTGTATCACTTTCCCTTCCCAGTGTCCGAAGGTTACGCAGGTCTGTTCATTCTCTTGACGAGTCCCATCGGGGACGGTTGTAACGTGAATCAACAAATAGTCCAGCCCAACCCGACAGAGTTTGAATGACTTGTAAAGGTTGCACGCAACAAATCAAGTTTTTGTTTGTTTCTATTTGATTTATTGTTCTTAATTAAACTCTTTTTCCTTTATCAGTTCGTCCGTAGTGCGGTCCATACTTTTTATTTGTCCAAATTCAGGTGTGCTCTGGGAGTGTTGCTTCGGACCCAGACACAACCAAGGTTATTTTATTTATATACGGGCACCGACATTCTACGTACAAAATGGCAACTTCTTTTTTTTTAATAACAAAAAACTAAAAACAAGCAAGTAACAACAACACAAAACCAAAAGAGCCGATTAAAAATTAATGAGGTTTGGGGTGAGTTTGACGACATCAACTCTAAATGCCATATTATAGTTATGTGGAAAAAAACCATAGAACAACAGATGTAACATCTAAAACAAACCCACCCAGTTAAGAAGTTCGATATACTAATGGCAGCTGAGGAATAAAAACGAGAGAATGTCCCTTCCCCAGCCTAATTCAGCCTGACACACCCTCTGCCCTCACTGTGACATTTTTTTGGGGGGCGTAGATCGGCCTGACCAGCCGTTTCCGCAACCCCATCCCCTCTCCCCCCACACCTACCCCTGTATAACTGATGTGAAATCAAGGTTATCTTTGTCTGAGAAGGACGAACATCATCACTAATGGCGCCCACCTGCCAACCACCAAAATGACCAATAACTCGTTTGTTTAAAATGCAAGCACATCCAAAAAATACAGACTATTATTTATTTTTGGGGAAAAGCAAGAGAGATCTTCTGAAAATGTAGCCACAATATCAGTAAACAAAATAGAATTGACGTCTTTTCCGAAACACGTGTCAAGAATGTATTCAAGAAACATAATATTAAGCAATGACGGTCCTTAGAATGTTATGTAATTACTCCATACTCCATATAATCACTCCGTACAACGCGGCCGTTTGTTTTGTTGCGTGACCCATTACTCCCGTGCATGCATGGGTGTGAATGGGAAAGGGTTGCAATCGTAACTGCCACTGCTCTTGATTACGTCAGTTGTTTTTCATTCATGCATGCACGCAATGCAATGCTCAGTCAATTACACTTCTCGTACATAATCCCCCTCCCCGCTATTATTTTCTCACTTATTTAATTTTCCACTCACTCACTCACTTACTCACTCACTCACTCACTCACTCACTCACTCACTCACTCACTCACTCACTCACT
>NW_004798189.1:105266-106407 GCF_000002075.1 Aplysia californica | reverse complement strand
AGCTGTATACGCTTTACAATTTATAATATCATCACTGAGTTGACATGATAGCATTCTGAAACAATCTTAGCTTCCTGGGAAGCACACAGTGGGTTTTGATTACATTTTCTTGTGTTTCTTTTTGGAAAAGGAGGGGTAGGGGGGGGGGTTGGATTGAGTGAAGATGGGATGGGTGGGGATTCTTATAATGGAGCATCTGTCAACCCAACTTATACATCCTGTGTGTCCAGGAGCTCACTCCACCACCTCTTCAGCTCAACTTATTCGTTTTGCGTGTCAGGGGCTCCTCTGCATCACCTCACCCAACCAACTTTCCCGTTCTTTTGTATCAGGAACAGTGCGAAGCCTTTATATTCTTTTTTATCAAACTCCTTTCCGTTGGATGAAGGAAGCCATTACCCGGTGTAATAGGCTGTTTTCATGAACTGTCAGTGCAAAGAAATTTCTCGATTCATTGTTCGTATTATTCCCCTTTCAATATATCTCTCTGACTTCCTCCTTACTTCATTTTTGTCCCTAACTTTTCCTGAAATGGGCCTTATTTTATTCAGTATTCAGGTGTAGTTACTGTCTGTCTCATTTTACCCAGACGTAAATTGACGGTAGTCCTGTCTGTATTCTTTCGTTTTACACAAGAAAATTCCCTCTATAACTGTGTCCTATCCTCTTAATTTTATTATCAGAAATCGGCTTCTGTCTATCCTCCCCCCCCCCCAACTTTTAGTTCTCTGTTCTCCTCTTTATCTCCGTCTGTTTGTAACCAACTTATACACCTCGATCTTTTCCAAACCCATACTTCCACATGGTCACTTTTTTGCATTTGTCCCGTGTTTTTCAATCTCAGATTCCCCTGTTTCTTCCTTCTATTCTCTTCCAGTCTATCTGGCCGTCAATCGATTTTACTTTCTTCAATCATTCGGCGCTATACCAAACCACTGTTGTGTGTGGTTGATGGATGCTCATGTGTGGTTTGAGTTTGTTCTTTTTTTCTCCTATCAAACATCGTACCTCCTTCTTTGGTGATTGTTACTTTTTTATGACACCTCTAATCTTCGATATTTTTATGACATAACTGTTTTGCAAGAGCAGTAAAATTTTTTACTGTTTGTCTGTCTATTATAATGTATTTCTCTCTCTCTCT
>NW_004798189.1:98716-102684 GCF_000002075.1 Aplysia californica | reverse complement strand
AAAGAAAAAAAAAAAAGAAAGATGGATTAAGTACGGCAGACACTTGTTCGACTTTAGCTTGATCTGCATGGTCAAGTTGGTATCAAGCTGATATGTTGAACTCATCGTTCCATGTCTGAGTTATGATAAGCTTCTCATGCATCTATCTATATTATTATGTATATTTATCTATCTACTGGTATCTATCTATCTGTATATTTTGAACCCGCGTTCAGTAAGCCTGCAGTACTAGACACATGACACGTTTGCATGTAAAAATCTTCAACAATGGTCTTATTTGTATAGGAAAGCAAGAATACTGGCTTAAAAAAAAGTTACGGGATTTTATTTTGTTAATATTCTTTTTTATTTGGAAGGGCGAGGGGGGGGGGAGGCGTGGTAAAATATTTTTACATGTTAACCTGTCTAGAATTATTACATGATGTAATAGATAAATGCTCACCAATCTGGGTGATATCGCCCACAAGTGGAATATTTGGAAGGTTTGGTGGTAGGTGGAGGACATCCGGGTAGTAACAGATGTTTCTGCCCAGCTTGTTGGGCAAACCAATATTAAACGTAGGCTGTGTGATAAGTTTTTCCTCTTAAAGGTAGCAAAAGTTTGCGCTGACTATGAGAATGGCTGACCAGCCCTTTCATAGATTGTTGTCTAAGTAAAGATATCCCCGCTTTACAAATATATTATTTCTCCAGTATTGCTTTATAAATCCTTGTTGACAATTTATTTCGCCCTTATCGATTTGAATTACACCCACCCTTAAGGAGATCTATTTCTTTGACCAGTTTGTCACAGCCAACCCTGGCTAAGTCGAAACCAGCATTCTACGCACGCACACTTAGGACAACTAGACCAAAATCACATCTATATATGTGTCTGTCCTTGCAACAATTACCTTGAAATGGATGCCAAAGTGATCTTCACTCGCCCTGTTATTTCGTGAGTTGTGTTTGCAAAGAGCGAGAAAACCACTCGTCTGTTTTCGACTTGTGAAATTATGTGTGCTCCTTTCGGAGACCCCAGAGGTTCGTGATCAGATTACGATATTGTCTGTTTGAACAGATCTGGTCATGTCGTCTGCTAGACTGTACGTGCAGAACTGACGTTTGGGACTTTTCTAGAGCCAGACGTGTCTCCTAGAAACAGTTCTTTGAATTCAGACACGCGTGCAGACGCGTATAAATGAGAGAATGTTGGACATAAATATCTCAATAGAATAATCTTTTAAGAAAAAAAAAGTTCATTGATCTCTTATTTAGATAACGTTTGCTAGTGCGTGGGCAAAAGAGAGGGGGCGGCAGTAGAAAGTAAAGCAGTTTTTAAATTCTTTCTAAAACATAAAATAAACAGAGGAAGTGTGTGTGTTTGAGTGTCTGTGTGCGCGTGTGTGTGTGTTTGTGTTTGTGTGTGTGCGTGCGTGTGTGTGTGTGTGTGTGTGTGTGTGTGTGTGTGTGTGTGTGTGTGTGTGTGTGTATGTGTACAGATATTTTACATATTATATATATTTAACCGATGGGGGGGGGGGGGGGGGGGGGGGACAAGTTAATTATATAACATCACAGACAATAAAAACAAAATTCCAGAAATGCAATGAAACAAATTTAATATAGACGCATAGACCCTCACAATTAGTCTTTGTTTAAAAAATAATACCACAACAAACAAACAAAAATGCACCAATAAACATAGAATAATGGCTCTATATTATGATCTAATATTAGTACTGTAGTACTGTACAAGGACAGATAAATCTATAGTGACCAATTTTATATGCTCTGAAGGTGTTTTATTTTTCGAGGTAGGATGGAGGCAGGAGGGGGGGGGGTAAGTTTGAAATATTCATATTATTTTTCACTCAGTAATATTTTCATCCTACTCCATCCCAAGTACATAATGATTTTCAAACTATCTTTCCGCCCTCAGGAAGAAGTACGAGTTATTACGTTCATATTGAAATAACATTTCCTTTCAAATGATATATTAACATTTTTTTAAAAACCTAAAGACAGCCCGAGACAACGTCTATTTACTTTGAACAGCAAATATTTCTTAAAACCGCTCAGGCAAAAAAATCCCGATCGGTGGGTTCTAAAGGATCTTCCCAGCTGCAATAGTAAATACAGATGCTTTCCACTTCCTTCTTATCTTAAACCCATCCTAAGAGAGTAGTATTGATCCGTTTTCTTCAAGACCACTGCAATTTTAGTTTCTTTTTTATGTTTTCTTTGGTGGGGTTTTTTATTTTTTATTGTTTTTTAAGTTTTGGGGTTCAGCTGGAATGTCCATTTCATTCTTTCGGGGTTTTTTCTTTTCTCAACTGTCTGCTTCTGCTACAGACGGGTAGAATTTGAACTGAAGAGGAGTTTTAGACATTTCTACACACAAATTTAGGAGGTGATTTTGTCTCACACTGACAAGAATTTAGAAAAGAAAACATGAAAAACATAAACTAAAATGCGGGACCTCTCTTGGCCTAGAGGTTAAGGTATTCGCCTCTCATTCAAAGGTCCAGAGTTTGAATCAGGGTGGCGACAGAAACATTTTCTTCTCTAAAATTGTCACCTTTCACCACATTTGCTGCTCTCTAGCAATGTTCTGTCGTCTGCTTTCGTCTCCACTTTCTGCCCCCACCCCATCACCTCAACCCTTTACCCCCTCCTCTGAGCTCCTGACTATTTCTGCAGCCTTTCTACTGCTACTCCTTGGCTCCTTCTTACTGCTGTCTTTCAGCTACACCCATGATCTTCTGGTAGGAAAGATCTACATCTAGCCTTCTCGGACAAAGGTGAAAAATCTCGCAGATAGAACTTTGTAATTCTGAAGGAGCGAATTGTTAGTGGCGATATTGTACTAAGCACGTTACGTGACCTTTTGTAAATTGCAACTTGTTTTTCTCATTCATTATTTGAACCAAAACTCGTAAGAAGGACTTTCCCATTGGGATGAATAGAACTACTCTCATTTCCCTTGTTATGAGGTCAAACGCTCTAAATAAAACTTGAGGGGAATGAACCACATAATTCTGAATTGACCATCTGGAGACTGGCCGTTTATACAACACAGTGTACCGTTTAGAGAACAGCTATTTCCCTAACATCATCAAGATATAAAACAAACAGACTAGATTGGTTGTTGTGGAGAAAGAGCTGAATTCTTGGATATACTGGTCATAATTTTGAAGATTTACGTGCCGGTAGTCCATTTTGCGAAATTGCTGATTTAGATAATGATATTAAACCTACGCGGTGTAACAGCCTCGTGTATAATTTGCCGGTTTTAGATTTCTAAGTGGTGGTAAGCCCTGCCATAATCATTTTGCTTACATGTTGAATCTTTTATATATTCACTGACAGGAGAAAGCAGTTTTCAAATAGAAAGAATACACTTTACAGAGATAGGCATTTCTTTTGACACTTTGCAGTATTGAGGAACCGTCATATTATCGGCTATACCGAACTGTGTGTCAAAAACGAGGAGTGGACATCTTGTATTTCTCTCTCACTGTGTCTGTGGCGTTTGCCTGCCACACTATGTCTATATCACCCCTCATCAGATTCACCTTCCGACTCATTCCGCGCCTGCCAGTATGCACGTCCAATCGCCCTTTCTGGTAAGTCTCAGAACAACTTCCTGTCGTCTATGCAGTTCAAGATTTTCCTTTTTGTACATTGTCAATGTGGACGTTTGGTAACACGATGTTCCTTGGTTCTAGTAGTTCTTATACGAGTTGTCTGTGATACTTGTGGTGTGAAGAGAAGGTTAAATGACCCTTGATTGTCCACCTTAATAAGTCTGCAATCATCTGCTTTTCTCCGGCTATATTTGTCTTTTTTGTTTCTGGCCATTGCTTTGTCAAATGATTACTCTCCAAGTTATTATTGTACTGTCTGGGTTGTTTTCACTCATGCTTCTAAAAGTGTCTTAGAACTCTCAGTTACCCCCCGGGCGAGGCTATTGACGGAAGTGTCCT
>NW_004798189.1:96257-98045 GCF_000002075.1 Aplysia californica | reverse complement strand
TGTAAAGTGGTACCGTTCTCTCTTTCTCTCTCTCTCTCTCTCTCTCTCTCTCTCTCTCTCTCTCTCTCTCTCTCTCTCTCTCTCTCATTTTCTCTCCTTTTCTCCCGCCACCGCTCCCTCTCGTGCACGCCCGTGAAAATAATCAATATGTCTCAAAAACTGGCAACTCTCAAAGTGAGCTGCGACTGTGCATTACTACCATGTCATTACAACGTGTGATTTTATTAACTGAGCGATAAATCAAACAGAGTTTGATTCACTCTGACCCACACACATTGCACATTCTCGACAGAAACATAAATTTACACAAATTCAAATGCAACCCCATAAACACGCGCGCAGAAAAGATGGTCTCACCCGCAGCGTAGCTGTGTAATGATTATCGTAAATATCCCTTAGCATCACCTACACGGGAGATAACTGCCAGGGGAACCCGGGTCAAGGGCGTATACTCAGTAATTTTACGACAGGGTGTCATGGTTAGGTACAATCCTCCGTCATTATTCCGCGACTAACAACCCATTTTTTTGCGCTAGCGCTTGGAGAATACCGTGCACGTTAAAAGGAGTTTTAGTTAGTCTTTTTTGCGGTCGTTGTCACTGATCTTTATTTCATGATGCACAATTTTGATGCTTTTTTATGTAGCCCGGACAGCGCGTGGAAGGTTTTCGTTTAAATCTCAATAGATCTAGATTCTTATCTTTATTGCGTCCGGCCTGACTCATTTCATCCACTCCTTTATCCATTTTTAATGAATTTTGCATTTAGAATCACTTATCATATAGAATGGAGATGATGTTAACAAAAACATGAACCAAAGTTGCTTTTGTACAAATGTGAAGGCACTGTACCGCAAGTACATAAATAAGTGTACGAGCGTAAAGGGGTTCACACTCCTATCAACACTATTAGGTTATTTAAGACCCAGGATCTCCGAATTCAACGTCTTTCTCCGATAGAGCCGAGCCCAATGAATTGAGGGTCGTGAAAACTGCACAAAACGACCCCAGTTCAAGAATGCCCAGTTTGAAATAAGAACCAGGGTCATCCATAGTCCAGCATGATACAAACTGAGCTAACGAAGTGCTCATTAAACCGTTGATGTCCTTAATAGCGGAGAAGCCGGCAGCTTCACCCCTGCCTATCATGATCAAAGCTGGATAAACTGGTTTGGTCTAAGAGAAAGACGGAGATGCTCGATAAAAACCGATTCCTCACGCTAATATTGGACGTTCGTCTTTCGCAGGAAGACGCGAAAATGTAACATAATAGGAACTTGTGTTTCGTTGCCGTTTTGTTTTTGTTATATTTATTGTTGTTCATTTCTATTTTGGTTCTGTTTTGGTCTTGTTTTGTTTTTGTGTTGTCCTTGTTTGTTGTTGAAAAATCAAAGATAAAACAAAATAAGATAAAAAGTTTTTAAAAATCAATTTCTATATTAACTCTATAGTTTGCTGATTGTTTCTTAAGGTTTGTGTTGAGTGTCTGTGATGCTGTGAGCCCAAAGCATACCATCTAACAGGTGCATCTTTATAGTAGCCTTTATCTTCCATAAAGGAAAGTGAAAAGCAAATGGTCATAATGACCGCGTAACAAAAGCCTTGCTTTTTGTACACCATTCTTCTGCTTTAATAACTGCACGAAGATTGTAATGATTGCTTCCACAAATATTATTTTATTTTATACACATCATCACATATAACACGTGCACGACTCTTTCCTTCTCTTTCTCTCTCTGTCTCTCTTTTTCTCTTTCTCTCTCTCTATCTCTCTCTCTCTCTCTCTCTC
>NW_004798189.1:93763-95774 GCF_000002075.1 Aplysia californica | reverse complement strand
CACACACACACTCACACACTCACACACATACACACACATGCACACGCACACACACACACACACACACACACACACACAGAGACGCACACTTATACCGAATGGCAACTTCTTTTAAGTGATCCATTAATTCGTATCAGCAGACAGAGACACTTTAAAGCACGGATGAACGAACAAACAGACTAATTTGCTTAAAGACTGATTAAAAGAAAGGCGCACAGACGGGTAGATTATACCGGCTCACGCATGAATACGTAAAGAGACAGACGCATTGTCTGAACATGGTTCACCAGAGGGGGAAACAGACAGATAAGACAGTGAGAGGCCAAGGAAAAGTGGTCCCCAGAGTCGCCAACACCAAATACCACTAACTACTCCCAAAGACACAATGCCCGAAGGGCCTCTTGACGTCACAAAATGAATTTCGGGGCCGCCATGTTGTCGGGCTGGAATTGAGTCACTTACCATGGGCGCCCTGTTTCTGGTTAGATTGATGAGCTACATAGTTCTGTACCCGGTAGCAGACTCCTTCTGCTCTTAAAAATCCCCCTCCCCTTCCCCCCTACCCCCTCCCCTTTTCCCCTCTCCTCCTTTTCCCCTTCCTCCTTTTCCCCTTCCTCCTTTTCCTCGCCTTTCGCAACCACTTTCAGACCTAATTTTCGTCCACTTCTACACGGGAGAGGGCAAAGATTGTGGATACTTGTACTCGAGTGTTGGCGGCTAATTACTTTATTCTGTCCTTCAGTTCCAACAGCTTTTCTCAGTCATACTTCCGGGCGAGTTGAGGAAGCATTTATCATTAGTTTCTATCTCGATGTTCAAAGAGGTCAACATCATGTTTTGTAGTGGTTTTTAAAGAAAAAATCTAAAACTCGAAAATATTTGGCAGAAGGCACACTTATATATTAAGCCATTTTAAAAATATTTATTTAGTTATTTATCTATTTAATCTATTTATTTATTTTGTATTAGTTTAACTTTTTACTACACATAGGCAGGTTTTTATCTAATACTCGTACCCCTGTTAGTTCTCAGAGAATAACTAACTGTCTTCAAGAACTTCATCTCACAGTAAAGTTGCATTTTACGTTCATTCTCGTATTTCCTACAAAGAACATGGAATCAACTCTTGCATGTCAGGCAGCCTTGTGCCATTTTCGACAGTACTCTTAATAATTTATACTGACTAAAGTGGCTTCAGTTTTGGGAAGGACATAATTTTTTATTTATTTTTTGCTCGGAAAACAGCTCAAAGGGTCAGATCTTTTAGATTTAAGAACCATGAAGGGATGTTTAAAGTGCTAAATTTCCACACGGATCTTCCAATTATTTTTTCTGTATCTGAAAAGACAGGTTTTTTATCTGTTGTATATACCCTGGGATCATGTGATGTAGACAACATGAGAAGAAAAACAACGCTACGTTGGAGGGAATCGAGCTATGCTGGCCTCCGATGCGACAAGCAAATACTATGCTTGCCGAGTTACTGAGTTATTGTATCTTATTTGACCAGATCCTCGTTTACGATGTCCACTACAAAAAGCTGTTTCTTTTGTAGCAATAATAATCATCATCATCATCATCATCATCATCATCATCATCATCATCATCATCATCATCATCATCATTATTATTAGATCTATTATTACTTTGGTTTGTTGGTGAGCATCAGTCAACACAGATAGCCTGTAAACGATGCAGCACCACCATTGGTGCTACGGTAAAGGGTCCGTCTATGATAGGACTGAACCAGTCTGCGCAGAGAGCTTGGACAACTCACTGTACAGCTCTTCTTGACCAGAAACTTAGCATTTAGCTGTGGGGGTGGGCGCAAGTCGATTCTGGCCAACAATTTGGGCTCGAGGATCCTGCGTCAGAATCTCTCCAAGCTCAATCGGACTCGAAAAGATTACTTGGGGCAAAGGATCAGGGAGTAGAATGCTGCAATTTTAAAGATCATAATCTGCCAACTTGCTATTTACAACCCGCTTACAAATACCCCCAACATACCTGC
>NW_004798189.1:86720-93209 GCF_000002075.1 Aplysia californica | reverse complement strand
AGGAGGAGGAGGAGGAGGAGGAGGAGGAAACAAACAAACAAACAAACCCACAAACAAAAAATTCTCTGATAACTTTGGTTTTAATTCTGTGTCGCCACTAACAATTAAGGAAAGCACGGATGTATCAACGGCTTGCGTCAGGGCATTGTCTCTGACTTGAAAAACAAGAGCACAAACAAGCAAAAAGAAAAATGACATTCCTTAAAAGTAAAAACTTTCTTCCTGATAATAATGTTAATCTCCAATTATGCGAACACAGCTCCTTCATTTTAAATTTTGGAAGAAACAAAAATTAATGCCAAATCTTTGATTCTATTTTTATCTTGCGTAAAATAAAACTATAAATAACAAAATAAAATCAGATTACAAATTTTAATGTGTATACAAATTAGAATCTAAAACGTATTGTGGTAAGAGATCAACGCTTATCAGCATCTCTGGAGTAACACTCAAGCGCTTTGCCGTTGCAATCATAAGACTCGCGTTTGATTTTCAAGTAGAGAGAAATCAAATCGAGTAACTCGGTCTGCTAGGATATTGTATCCTTCTCAACCTGGGTTGGCCCTGGCAGGCTTGGTCGATATAAATCGTGTAAAAAAAAAAACGACATTAAGGAAGAGATATATTTGGGAATAAAGTCTGTATAACATGAAACGAACAGAGGGAATAGTCTGGGCCAGACAGGAAAGTGACTTGGTTTTAAAACTTTAAAAGGCTCAGTTGCTCTTCGTTATCACACTGCACGTAGAGAACAAAGTATAATAGATATATACTAAACCCACTGGTTGGCCATGGCTACAGTTGGTAATTGTTTATTAACTCTACCAACACTCGGGAATACAGTCAAACCTGTTAACTCTTTCTGTACGCGAGAGATTCTACAATTTTACATACCCAACGGTGCAGAGTCTTACTTTAAACCGGTTTTAATTCGGCTAAATATTACTGGGTTTGTTTATATGAGCACTTAATCTATTCGTAATTGGACAAAGAATAACATTAAGTAGTAAATGTAACACAGGATCACTTGTAGATCTTGGGGTGATGAAATTGGAGTATGGATATTGGACGTAATTGCCAGTTACTAGGGCTAAGTCAATTACAAAAGATCAGTATCTGTGATAGAGCGGCGAGGCTATTCGCTGTCGCACGCAGGAGACCCGAGTTTAATTTCCAAGTGGGGATAATTTTTTCATCAAGTCTCTTAATAATAATTTATCTGCTGGACTTTTCTATCCCTCTCAGCCCTGGCTAACCGTGACAGGGTTTGTCAAAGCCCGCTTCCTTAATAATATAAATTGTTCTTACGGAAAAGAAAAACAAAAAGAAGTATTCGTTTGTATAGGTGATTGTCTTGGAAAGGTGATCGTTAAACAAAGTTCGACTGTACCGATGTTATAAACTTGCTGGATATTGGATGTCTTTGCCAATAGGACACTACACAAAGTCAACAACAAAAGCAGCAGCAGCAGCATAATGAAAACAGGAGAAGCCCGAAACAACAACAGCAAGTACAAACGTCTCGTCCCGTTTCTCTGTGAAATTCCGTCTCGGTTCACAGTCTAATACCCAGTGCCCATTGGGGGGATCGACAAACCGATCGCCAACCGATCACTCGATTCGCGGCCTAAAACCAAACGCGTTTGTTTTTGAGGCTGCGAGTCAGGCAAATTTTTATAAATAATCTGAGGTTCTGAGTCAGGCGATCGGTTTGTGCCACGATGGTCGCTTTGCGCCCTCAATCTGGCTAGTCCCGCCTGCCGAACCGAACTGAACCGAACCGATGGTACCAATGAGAACCCCCTATAAGCAGAACAACGCCGGTCCAGGAGAGATTTTACCCCGGTATGTCAAAACAAACTACCCAAAACAACTCATCTGTGCAAGGTTATACGCAGCTAATTAAAACGGTTTTACCAAAGATAGTATTGCCTACGGGTATAGTATCTTTGGTTTTACTATTCGTTTGCTGTAATACTTTGTCCCATACTACACTCACTGACGTTTACACATTAGAAGCATAATACATGCTGCATGGTATTATCAAACATAATTATATCACATTGTCACTCTTATTGTTTTTTCCCGAAATTAACCGAATTATGCCAGATTAATACCTCAAATCACGCGAACTTTGGATGTCAATGTGCGCATTGCGTAAACACGAGTCTACGTTAGGCTTGGTCCTGGGTAAGGTTCACTGGCGCTTGGCAAGTAATTTAGAATTTAGACACCAAAAGGGGAAAAAGTACTCCAGGTGTTTTTGTTGAAAGCCGACTATTTTATTGTAGTTACGCGACCCCTAATTACATTCTCCCTAGTGGAGTCAAGGTAAACGACGGCTATTTAGAAACTTCCAACGTTCCTCTGTTGACGTGTAGCCCGTTTTTGCAGCTCTTTCGTTTAAAACGATCCGTCCTTGTAGTAAATAGTCGGGAAGATAACGATGTTGGAGTCTGACTCGAGTAGTTTACAGTCTGAGTGTTGTTTAACATGAATTCCGTCCATTTTCATCACTTCCGTCCGGCGACTGCCAGGTTCGAGTTAAGGTCAAGGACGGTGCCAGTTAGAGACGTACTGGAATATTTCGTTCAAGGAGCACTTGTCATCAAGGAAGGGGAAAACTCAAAACTGAGGCTATAAAAATAGTAATAAATTATAATAATACCCACGACCATCCTAATAAATATACTCGTGCCAAAATAAACATTAACAGAAAGTGTATGAGACTCAAGAGGATAAAGCGACAAAAAAGCCCCTGAAAATAGATACAGAAACATTAACTGCATAAAGATACATTCCAGAAGGAGCTGAAAAATAGATTCAGTGTTCTTGAAGAAAACTAACTTTCACTGAAACGCTGCACAGTATGGTTGCAGAAGAAGCCGAAAAGGATTTCAGAGGCAATTGCAAAAAAAAAAAAAAAACTTTTTAAGAAAAGAAAAAAAAAAACAGACCAAGATAAAAAGTTTTAACAATATGGGCATAAGTTGTAAAGAGTTACACAAACAAGAACACAACACAGAAAAACATATGATCGAATACGCTGAAATGAATAAAATGGTAAAGAAAATACAGAGAAGTAGAATAGTTTTTAATGTAGGAGCTTTTACTCCTCCGTTGACACAATTTCGACCAATCAAACCCATTGGTAAGGTAGCCCTTTCCCACCCCCCACCCCCCCCCCCAACCACCACCACAATCACAACACCCCGACTCCTATTCACCAGTAAAGACCAACATCTCCGTACCGTTACCATGCCATTTACAAAGAGAAATTTACTGCCATATAGTAAATATGCACTCGGTGTTATAAGTTCCCTAGGTTTAATATGTGTTACTTTAATGAGATGAGTATGACCTTCAACTTGTCTTCATTCAATTTTGATTCTTTTCTTGTCATCTTTTTCTTGATGTTTTTCAAATAGTTATAAGTATAATTATTATATTGTTCATACTTTTCTTGAAGGTTAATGTTAGTAGGATGTAGATTTGCGTATCATCAACACACACACAAAAATAAAAAATAC
This sequence comes from Aplysia californica, assembly GCF_000002075.1. Taxonomy (NCBI): domain Eukaryota; kingdom Metazoa; phylum Mollusca; class Gastropoda; order Aplysiida; family Aplysiidae; genus Aplysia; species Aplysia californica. Next base: position 89,679 of record NW_004798189.1, on the reverse strand, counting down.
ACAGAATAATAACTGCATTTATATCGTGTATATTTATATTCTACAGCATGCTTTACAACAAGCACCCTAACAGAACTCTTAGAAATAGTATGCTCGACTTCTCAGGAGGCATACAATGCAAGCAGCCGATTAAGCTCTCAAACACTAACGAACCGACTTTTTTGTTCACCGTCTAGTGACCCCCCCCCCCCCCCCTTCACACTTTCATTCTTAGACGAACATACGTTAAGCCGGCCTATATATAGATACTATTCGAACTCATTAATAATTTATTTATGCTTTGAGCTAGCCTGGTGAATTACTTCGACCTTGCCAAGCAAGGCCAACCTGGACGAGAAGAATAACGGAGGTACTTGACACTTGATAAGATATCTTCTGAATCTCTTCCCTACACTTACATTGAACTCACGTCTTTCCCTGCTGTTAAGGCGTGGAGCTCTACCATTGAACTATAGACTTCGTTCCTCCTTTCTGTAAATTGAAAGCTTGTCACCGGACAAGTCAAAAGTATGAGGGTTCACAAATTAGGTTAAAAGCTTCCGGAACTGAACGGGCAGTCTTCCCCATACCTCTTGGTTCCGTTGTGAGCGTTGCCAATTCCGAAGGCTGGTCGTAAGGGAAAGAGGTTAAGAGAGTATCTATAGAACCTGATTGATGTCTCTTCTCATAACCCGTGTCAAACGCAGAGGCATGTGCATCGCAGGTTATGCGCGACAAATCTTTGTTTTTCCTGTTCGTGTTTTGCGTGAAAACCTTTTACTTAGGGAAGAAGGCCTTCTACGAGCCAGGAACTCACTCATTTACGACAAAGCAAGACAAAACAAGACAAGACAAGACAAAACAAAACAAATAAGACAAGACAAGATAATATAAGATAAGATAAGATAAGATTTTATTGTCCCTGTGGGAAATGTTTAGTGGCTGTACAGGAATGGTAAAATTACAAATAGATATACAGAATATTTTATTGGTACATCACTTTCATTAGTACCAGTTAAATCCCGATTTCGAACTGCTGGACCGAGTGAGCAATATCAAGGGCAAACAAGGATGGGGACGAAGGGATTGGGGGGGGGGGGTGGAGATTATAGCGGGATGATGATAATTATGCATGTGATTATTTCACAGGAACAAACGTTTGACCAGGGTTCTCTCCTCGCCGTGATATGCAAAGACAGTGAAGCTGTAACCAGTTTATTTTAGTAAATTAGAATTCAAATTTCTGGAAATCGCTTTTTTTAAAAATGGTTACGTAGATAAAATGACGTTTCATTTTGAAACTGCTGTGGTATTCAGTGAATAAGAAAGAGGCTTTTTGTGAGCGTACGGCAGACTGTGAGTTTGTGGGGCGAGGGGTGGGGGGTGGGGGGAGGAGAAAAGGGGAAGGGGGATTTGGGGGGAGAGGGGGGATTCATTTTTAACTGATACTTTCGAAAGAGCATCTGCAGTCTGCAGTGAAAGGGTAGCTCACCAGAAGTTATAGGCTGTGTTAATGCAGGTTGTCTAAGGGCAATTTTAAACCCAGGTTTACTCAAGCCCGGAACAATAAATAAATGAAACGCAATCATACAACACAAAGAGATGTGCACTCGGTCGCACATCAGAAACAAATATATCTGGAGAGAACAAAAACCCCGGATCAATAAAATACCAATTATATTATTCGTTCCCCAAGGGGTCATTTTGGTTACGACGCCAAGAACAATGCATGCATAAAATACGTCAACGGAAACATCAATGTCACATAAAACACAGACTACAACCGAAAAACGTCCAATTCTGAACCCACACCTCGGCTCTACCACTGTGCAGCGACCTTCTTTTTCAGCTGAGGTTATCGCGTCTGGGCCTTAAATGGCCAAAATTAAGTCGATAGTGCCGTAAAAAACCTACTCAATCAATAAAAGGCTTAAGGGCATATCCTGGTGACAATCTATCTATCAAAACATCGTGTGTCAGACAGTCCTTTTTGCTATTATTCGTGTCTCATCGCGGGTGAAATCAGGCGCTCGTCCAGAAAATGAATTCGAAGAAATCAAGATTTTAACGCCGTTTGGGCATTTCTCATTGATTTAAAAAAAAAATATATTACATTTTTTTTAAATTCTGTTTTTTTGGGGGGGATTACTCAACTCCTTTATTGTCAACATAAGGACACGTTTCTGTTTTGATTTTAAGGAAAACCTTTGAAAAAATTTCAACAACAAAAAAGTAAATTTGTCGTTTCTAAGAAAACCTAAGTTTGGAATTTCTGGCACTAGAAAGACATTTTTCTTAAACAAAAAAGGGAAGTAGAAAGGTTTCGAAAAATACGTTTAGGTTTTAGATTCGTAGTTTAATTAATTTTTACTTATGAGGTTGTTCCAATCGTTTAAAAACAATGCCTGTGTGCAGTTTTAACGCTGCTTTGTTGCTAATCTGCTAAAGCCCATCAGATAATGCATGCAATGGAACAAAAAGTCTGAAATTAATGTTTACAGTGAAGGATGAATTTGTCGGCTTTAATGTTTGACATTTTGAGCTCTTCTCCAGGCGTATTTGAACAGACCGCTAATTGATGCCCTCGATGGTGCAATAGTGGGTGGTGACTGTGGACTCGCTGTTTTTCTATACGAGTCTCTCTCTCTCTCTCTCTCTCTCTCTCTCTCTCTCTCTCTCTCCCGTGCGGGCATGTGTATGTGTGTTTGTGGGTATGCGTATGTGTATGTGTTTGTTTGTTTGTTTACGTGTGTGCAATTGTCTGTGTGTGTGTGAGAGAGAGAGTGAGAGAGAGAGAGAGAGAGAGAGAGTGAGAGAGAGTGAGAGAGTGAGATAAAGAAGAGGAGCAAGATGGGATTGTGAGGGGACGTGCTATATCAGATTTGGGTGTGCATTATATTGCAATTTGTCCGAACGGAGAGAGTAATATGGGAAAAGAATTGGGGAAGAGGGGGAGAAGAGAGAGAGAGAGAGAGAGCGA
>NW_004798189.1:72070-86094 GCF_000002075.1 Aplysia californica | reverse complement strand
TGTGTGTGTGTGTGTGTGTGTGTGTGTGTTGTGAGGGAAAGGGGGTGGGGTGGGGAACGATCTGAAATCGATCTTAAAATTGCCATTATTTCACAGTAGACTAATTTATACAGGGCGATATTGTGCGGTTCCGCTTTTAAAAAAATTAAATTTTTGATATTTTGAAATGAGGAGAAATGAGTTTAAAGAAAGATGTTGTACCTTAAATTGCATTCTTAATTGCTTTAATAAGTATGAAGGAAAATATAGTTTAAATGTTGGGCATGGGTCAATCGACGGTGAAGGAAAAAACAGTACGCAGGGATGGAGGAGTGGGTGGGTGGGCGAGCTTAACCCGTCCATAAGGCGTTTGGAAGACTGTGAAGGGGGCGTTTGATTTGTGGAAAAGGATCGTGGAAGTGGGGTGGGGGTCGCGCTCACACAAGCAACAACACACCCACGATATGATCCATCGTTTAGACTCACCATAGGAAGAAGAGGAACAAGCGTGATTATCAGCCAGCTTGATCCTTACCTCCCCTGGGAGATGATGCTACCGTGCATAACAGTCCATCACCCCGGCCCTGTAGAACTCTCCAGGCCGAGGAAAACAGATGTGACTTTTTCCGATCAGTTGTGGTGTGTGTCGGTCGGGCTGGTTGGTTGGCTCGGCTGTGTGAAGGAGCGCTGGTGGATTCTGATCTTCGTATTTTGATCTGGATGTGGATTTTTTACGAGAATCTGTTTACGAGAATATTTACAATTAACCATAATTCTTTGCCTGGTGAGAGATAAATCTACGCGCAGTTGACCCGTTTCTGTTTCTTTGCGGATCGTTTATTTTTTTCTTTTTATAAAAAAACAACAACTATTTGGTGCTTGATCAGAAGAAAACAGACTGATTTTCTTTTGGTTGTGCAAGGCAAATGAGTATGAAGTTGATCCTTTTTTTCCGCAGTTTCCAGTATCTTGTTCGTATTCATCGGATGAATATCGTGCAGATGGAGTTACAGTAACACAAAGGGCTGTTTTCATGGTATATGTGATTTTATTTTATAGTTTGCTTTTATTTTTTATCAAAGCTATTTTCCGTGCACTGCAAATGGAGTGCATAATACGTTCACAGGTTTTTCCAGGTGTCAGGCGTCATTTCGTATTGTTAGATATTTTTCTTCGCCGGTTCTGTGAATCAAACATAATACGTCCAGTCGAAACTGTTCTTCTGGTCATCAATCCAAGACAATCACCAGTACAAATAATCTCTTCCCTTTTTCACCCTCGCATTTTTTAATGCATAGTAATGACACTTCCATGGCACTCACCTGTCTAACACATTCACTTTTCTCCTCGAAAATAGGTGGCAATATGGACAATTTTGAATTTACCTAGTATTTACTTTCGCTTCCAAGATAATTATCATGTTGAGGTCAGAATATTTGTGTTGTTTTACATGGTATAAGTTGACATCTCTCTGGATGTTTTTATTGGTGATGTGTATGTGTAGTGATGTCTTTTATGATGTGTTGTGTATGAAGTGTATGCCCATATTATGTCCTGTGTGTGTTTTTCGGTCTTTATATGTGTATTGAGGTATGTTTGTGTTTATCCATGCATCTTTGCGTGTGTTTCTCTGTTTGTGTGTGAGTATTTTTGTGGGTTTGTATGTTTACCGGTATGTATTTGTAGTGTGGGTTGCTGTGCGTGTGTGTTTGTGTGTCTGTGTGTGTGTGTGTTTGTGTGTATGCGTGTGTGTGTGTGTTGACGTGTATTCATGACTGTGGATGTGTGCTTCTGTGTGTATTGGCATGTGTTTATGTCTGTTAACATGTGTTTACGTATTGTAATGTTTGTAGAAGTGAATTACTATGAGTTGATGTACGTTGGTGTGTACAATGCTTACCAGTTAGTACAATGATCGTTTTGTGTATGCAACATGCGTCTTTATATTGACAGTTCAATGGCCCTTGTGTCAAAACATCGTCTATTTTGTAGGTGGATGGCGGGTGCTCTGGTGTGGTTTGCTCCTTCTTTCCTATCAAGCATCTATCGTCCTTATCTCCCCATCTTCTTTTTCATGTTTTTTACTCTTTCCTAACGTGTCTAATCTTCTGACACTCATATGACCTTATGAAGTTGCCAGAGCCGTAAAACCTATACTAAACCTAAAACATCGTCGATTTCTAAAAGGAAAAATATCCCTGAATAAAAGACTGAATTATTCATATTAAAATCTGCGACAGTTTTTTTCTTATTACAGAGATTCTTTTACGCTCACATCGACTGACGTTTTGGATGGCAAATCTCTCCACTCGGAAATCGAACTCGGGTCTCGTGAGTGCGATGGCGGTAGTCTACGAGAATAAGACAGAATATTAATTAAAAATGCCACAGTCAAAAGGATTTCGTAAAAAAACAATTCTCAGCAAAAAAATTATTTTGTAAAATTTGTAGAAGGAACATACAGTATGATTTTTTTTAAAAGTTAAATATGAAGAAACCTTTTAGAATTTGTTTAGCGTGAACACAAGGTTGAAAAAAAAGTATTTAAAAAAAAAAAAAAAAAGGGAAAAAATATTATTTACCAAAAAGAATTGGTATAGTGTAATTTGAAGGTCACAACAGGTTTCCGCTAGGTATAGATTAGAGTTGGGACTTAACTTATTGTATAAATGAGAATAAAGAAAGAAATAGTAGTGCGTAACCTGAAACGGACAATGTATCAAAACAAACAACATCGATTAGACGTGAAAAGGATCGTTAAAAAAACCCCAAACAAACCAAACAAACAACCAAAGCCCCAAACAACAAACACATTGAACCAAAACAAAACCTTTTCTGGACAAGTACCACGGAGAAGATGACGCCTTTTAGCCGGGTAATCTGATCTAGTCAACATTAGCGTCTTCTAACGATTTTGCTCTCCGTCTGCGAAGTAGCAAAGTTATAAGGTGCCTCGCCGTTGTACGCAGGGGGCATGAATTCGGTTCCCATACTTGAAGGTACATTTTCCTCGGGTATTTTCGTCTTTTTATCTCCTTGGATGTCGTGTCAATCTCCGTCTGTGTTAGCCCTAATAGGAAGGGGAGAGGCAGCCTGTATTCTAAATAATTTAAGTTGTGTTGAATGACGCGGGGAGAGGCGTGAATACGCCTACAAATTGACGATTAAGCTTAAACTGCTAAAACAAAATACATACACTTAATTCCCAAACGAAATAGATAATTTGTGGATTGTCTACGTTTGGTATAGATGTATATCACATAGTGTGTATCGGCCGATTCGGCGTGATCAAAGCAACCCTCCTTTTACGTGATCATACGTAGGCACAAGTATGGTATATATTTTTTTTATTTCTGTGCTAGTGTATTGGGCAAAGCGAGTATCTGTCGCTCTTTGTGTTCAGCGAAAAGATCTTAAAATATCGCGTTATCTATAACATGTCCTCCGTTCCCCCATCTATCTGTCTACCCCCCAACCCCCCTCTCTCTCTCTCTCTCTCTCGCTTTCTATCTATCTATCTATCTATCTATCTATCTATCTATCTATCTATCTATCTATCTATCTATCTATCTATCTATCTATCTATCTATCTATCTATCTATCTATCTATCTATTTCTTTTTTTCTTTCTTTTTTTAAAAACAGACAGACAGACAGACAGACAGACAGACAGACAGACAGACAGACAGACAGACAGACAGACAGACAGACAGACAGACAGACAGACAGACAGACAGACAGACAGACAGACAGACACAGACAAACAGATAGATACATTTATTATAAATGACTGGAACACTTCTTGAACGCTTCCAAGATTTAATTGTTCTCTATTCTGTCTAAAGATTGCAAACTTTTTGCACTGACGATTTGACAGTTCTACGAAAAACGAGCTCCCCTGTGACATTTTATCGACAAAAGAAATTTTGTTTAAAGTGACAGACACATATTTCCAAGGGATTTGTCCAGTATGCAAGAATGTTTCTGATCTGAAAGCTGAAAGAAAAAATAATTTGAATACTGTCAATGTCTTTGTCAGTCTGTCTGCCTGTCTGCCTGTATGCCAGCACCCCTTCCTCGTCTTTCGCCATTCCAAGCCCCCCCCCCTTTCTTTTTTCTCTTTTTCTCTCTCTATCATCTATCTTTCTTTATCTCTCTCTCTGTCTCTGTCTCAGTCTCTATCCCTGTCTATGTCTCTCTATCGCTCTCTCTCTATCGCTCTCTCTCTATCGCTCTCTCTCTATCGCTCTCTCTCTATCGCTCTCTCTCTATCGCTCTCTTTCTTTCTCCCCCCCCCTCTCTCTCCCTCTCCCTCTCTCTCTCTCTATCACTCAAAAAACAGAGTTAACCTGCTTGATGGGAACCTTGGGAGAGGAACGGAAAGTGGTTGCGTTGGCGAAAAAAAGAATAGTAATATATCACTACTAGACTTTTTGAAATGCACTTTATATGGTTTGGTATGGAAGATATCATGGAAGATAATTTCATTGCTAAGCCATGTAAGCAAGATGTTCGCCAAGATATTGGAAAGGCGAAAAAGATACAAAGTTCAACCATTTCTGAGTGAGACCCAAACCAAATGGGGTTTAGAAAAGAAAGAGGATGCACCGACGCAATACACCTGAAATTTGATCGTTTAATTGTATGCCCTAAAATGAAAAGTCACAGTTCATTTTTAAAAATTGTTTTTTGTGTAATTGATTAGTAAAATGTTCAAACTTTCCTTATGTGGGTGGTTGGTGGGTGCTCTGGTGTGGTTTGCTCCTTCTTTCCTATCAAACGAACACCTATCGTCTTTATCTCCCCTCCTTCTTTTTTGTGTTTGTTACTCTCTTGTAACACCTCTAATCTTCTGGCGCTCATATGACCTTACGCAGTTGCGAGTGCCGTAAAACCTCTACTAAAACTAAAACTAAACTTTCCTTATACAGAGGTTGTTTCTGGTTAAAATCAGTCTTTCAATACAAAAAAGCACTAAAAAAAGGGGTGTCTGGGTGTTTTTTTACGCCAAGTTTATTTGCCCTACGAAAAATGTGCGAAATGGCAATAGAACAAAACAGGGAACTAAACATAGCATTTGTCGACCAGGGGAAGGCGTTCGACAGAATGAACAGAAACATGCTGAGGAAAGAACTCGAAAACTACACTAAGAGAGGCCAACTTCTAGATAACATCCATGCCATTTACGAGAACAGCATAAGTACAGTAAGAACGTCAGAGGGACTCACAGAATGGTTCGAGATAACATCCGGAGTACCACAAGGCTGTGTCCTATCGCCACTACTATTTATCATATTCATGAATAGAATTACAAAAGAGACCAACACAGAACCAGACGCCCTAAATGAATTACTCTTCGCTGATGACGAAAGCATTGCATATAAAGATGAACAAAGTCTCCAACACCACACCTCCAGATTAAACGAAGAATGTTACAACTACGGCATGAAGATCATCATCAACAAAACAGAGACAATGAACGTAACCAGAAATTCAGGACCACTTATGATACACATCAAGAACAATAGTCTCAGACAGGTCCAAGAATTTAAGTACCTCGGAAGTATATTCACAGAGGATAGGCGACTGAATTGAAATTGAAACACGAGTACAAAAGGCCAATAATGTTAGTTACCAGCTTGCTCCACTACTGAAACATCCTAACATCCCCATGACAACAAAACTCAAAATAGACAACACCATATTCATCCCAACACTCACCTATCCATGCCAAACATGGACCATAGACAAGACATTGGAGCAAAGAATTACAACATTTGAAATGCAATGTCTTAGAAAAGCAGTAAACAAGACCAGGCGAGAGAAAATTAGAAACTCAATAGTCAGAAAAAGGGTAGGCACAAATGATGTCATGCATCACATCCAACACCAAAGAATCAAATGGTTCGAGCATCTCGTGCGTTTACCAACACACGATCCAGCACAGCGTGCCTACATCAAAAACATTCAAAGGCAACAAGGCTAGAGGGCGATCGAGAAAGACCTGGATAGATGTAGTCAGGGAAACACTAACAACTCATGGCATCCGCCTTACACAAGCTCTCCGGCTGGTGGCAGGGAGACGTCTCTTTCTTTCCGCAACACCCAAAAGGGATTAAGCGGCGGATAAAAGAGAAAAGAAAGAAAGGTATTTACGATGTATGCATCAAAGCACAGCACAACTAATGGGACATTCAGACCTTCAATCTCGTTCCTTCTGGGTTTCTTTATCACCACCGTCAAGCTTCTCACTGGCTGGCTTGTGCGATCCATTCTGAGCGGGTTTTTAACCGATGCTTCAGACCATCTGCAAGATTTGACAGCTGCAGCAATATTGCTCATTGATCGCCGGGTCTATTTTTTTTCATTTTATTTTTTATTCACTACCCCTTTCCCCTCCTCACTAACTACCACCACCCGTTTTTGTTCTAGTTGTGTTCTGCGCCCATCCGGCCAAGGTTACAATTTGCCCCGCAGATTTTGTGCTCTTTCTCGATTCAATTGCGATGGATAATCCCTGATGTAATTTTGCTGCAATCTTTGGGGTTCTTTTTATGTAAAAACCACTCATTTTTGTCTCCAAATGGATTCAAAATTGGAGGATTTTAGTTTGGGATTAGACAACGTAACGATTGCCACAGCCATTCTCAATCCTTATTGCAAGGCCCTTGGATATACTCACAAGATCCTTCGGCCCAGCGTATATTCTTGGCATTTGTGTTAGAGGGTTTGTTTACCAACAGTGTTTTCAGGAATCTTTTATTTCCTTCTCCTGTGAGTTTCACATTTATCCCAACACCTTAGTTTTCAATCATCTTGACATTGTTATTGATATTCTAACGTATATTATTTTTCATGAACTATTTCTTTCAGGAACGATATTTAAAGCTTGCGATTGCAACCTTTCTACTAAAGAAAGTCTTTATTTCCTGGATGAAGTTAAGGGGGGGGGGGGGGGGGGGGCTACACCCCCAAAATCAAAATTCGGCTCAAAATCATGGAATTTAAGTTGTAGGCATTTTTAGCTTGCTCAACCTCTCCTACAACTATTTCATGGCATAAGAACCCCCAACAATCGTATTTTTTACCATATCGGGCATGTTTGTAACCGCCATTTCCTCATAAAGTCAATATTTTATTTTTCTTTATCGGCCGTTTTCTCAAAATACGACTTTTCTCTATACCTTTTTGAAAAACTCCACCATTTTTCATCCAATCTTCATGAAATTTTCACAGAATGAAGAGAAGAGGTAATACTAAAAATTTGTCTGTTGAATGTTTGATATATGGAATAGATTTTTGTTGGTGGTGTCTGGAGTGTGAATTTTCACGGATTTTTCGCAAACTTGAATGCTACCTCAGGAAAAAATTCATTAAACATTTTCTAATTCGATTAGGAAAAAAACAACAGACAAATTTTTAGATCTGATGTTTGTGAACAAGCATGCAAAAAAAACCCAATCAATTTCCATGAGCGATAAGTGCGGTATTCATTACGTAAGACATGTCAATAAAATCCAATATGGCGGCGTATCCATGGAAACGAAACTTTTTTTTCTCAAATTTGATTGCGGATTTTAAAACTCCTTACTATGCTTGTTGTATGTGTGAAATTTGGTCAAATTCGGTCTAGTAATAAGCGAGATAGCCTCCAGGTGTAGCCTCCCCCCTTAACCAATCGTGATCGCGATTGTGAACACCGAAACTTGAGACCCGATTTGTATACGGAACCACCAGAAATGGTTTAAACTAAATTAAACTCGTTTCAAGGAAGATTTTCTTAGCATTTCCTGCCCCTAACAAGAAACTAGACCCACAATTAGAATAAAAAACGAAAAGTCTTGTAATTTGTTTACATCAGTCATTAAGGCAGTAAAAGAACCTGAAATGGCTGCGTATACAATGAATGTTTGCAACCTGTAACGCATGTTATCGAGATAGTAGTTGTTAAAGAAAAAACAGACTGCATCTCAATGCAAAAAGTGTGAGCCCTCTGTGTCCGTATCTGATTTGGACTGTATCACTGACACTAGGACAGGAGGAGAAATTTAACACCACAACATCAAGATTAACACACAGGCAAAGACACTCTGTCAAACAAACACATTTAATCTATGACAAGGTATAGTTTTGAAGTTTTGTTTTCTTCATTCAATTCCCAGTTCAGTGATGTTTGGTTCATATTTCAATCTAAATAATAAGAACGTTATAAGCATTTTTCGTGATCCATTCTAATTTTCATGAAAGTCTCAAATGAATTTGCCTCGGGGGTAACCAGACAATGCAAATTAATTCGCCTCTTCAAGGCCGTTCTTTGTCTTTTGTCTAAAATTCTAAGGAAAGTTGTCTAGTCTCAGCTAAAAGCAAAATCTTGGGGGGAAAATGGTATTTTAAACTGTTTTCAGCCTTTTTACAAAGAGTTCCACATCATAGAGACTGCACTTTTAAAAGTTCAGAATGACCTACTATATGAAGCTGGCGAAGGTAAAAATATAAGTCCTTGATTAAACTTGATTAAAGCGCTGCATTTGACACCTTTGATCTTTCAATTTTATCAGGACGTTAGGCCAATGCTTTAGACTATTAGAGACTGTTCTTGAATGCTTTGAGTCTTACTTGTCAGATTGTAGACAGCTGTTCTTGTCAATGGAGAAATGTTATTATCTTTTAACGTTTATTCACTGTGATTTGCCATGCTGGGTTGACCATATCCGTATTTCCGATAGAAAACATATTTGGGAAGATAAAAAGAACATTTTAGGCATTTATTTTGATTGCAAACTATCCATTCATCATTATATGAACCATCTATGTAAAGAAATTTTTTGTTGTTGAACGACACAGAATGGAGGAGTAAATTCCAACGTATGTTAGTGTTTAGTCCGCTAAAACCAACATAGCATCATCGGAATTTCACGGTTAGTTTACTTTTCAAACGTTTCCAAAGAAACGATAAACAGAGCTGGTAACATTGACTTCAGAATCCCCCCCCCCTGCACACACACACACACACACACATACACATTATTCAAAGAAACTTGTCATGAAGCATGATTACTGTGAAAGTACATCTTGTACTGAAGATCGCAGTCCTTTGTTTTCCTTGGTTCAACAATATTGCACCAGCTTATTATCTTTCCGACACGGTCATCGAATACGTAACATCTTGGCCTTAAAGATCAATGAAAAAAGGCTGTTAAAACTTGTCCAAAGTAAAAGTCATTGACTTGGAGTCGAACCATATTCCCCACTATGCCCCTTCCCTGAGGAACGAAATTTCTAGCATACCTGCCAGATGCAGCCACTTTATCGAAATTCAGATCAGCGCTTCAAACGCCTTCGTTACTAGCCAGCTTTACTTAATCAGCAATGACCGACATTCTCAGTTCACATATTATTTTCTTTCTTTCAATATCGAGCTTTGTTGTCCACGCGGTCGGAATCAAGTGTCTGCGTATCGTATTTGATGTGTGTGTGTGTGTGCGTGTGCGTGTGCGTGTGCATGTATGTGTGTGTGTGTGGGGGGGGAATTGTTAGTGTGGAAGAGGGAACAAAAGACACAGAGAGAGGGAGAGAGAGAGAGAGAGAGAGAGAGAGAGAGAGAGAAAGAGAGAGAGAGAGAGAGGGGGGGAGAGAGAGAGAGAGGGAGAGACAAAAGAAAGATAGAGTTAGAGATAGATAGATAGATAGATAGATAGATACATAGATAGATAGATAGATAGAGAGAGAGAGAGAGAGAGAGAGAGAGAGAGAGAGAGAGAGAGAGAGACTGAGATAAACAACCATTGTTAGAAACGTAAGATGCTCGTGTTCATTATTTAATCTGAAAGCGTATTGAACACTTTCATAGTTGATATGCACTGCATAATAATATGCATTTATTCATATATGCTATATATTATATATTATATATATATATATATATATATTATTTATACATATATATATATATTATATATATATATATATATATATATATATATATATATATATATATATATAACGACAGGACAAGTCGTTATTATATCTCTACATATAATGTTATACATACATACTTACTTTGCTTGTACATGTATATGGATAAATATCTATCCAGCATCAGTTCATATGTTTCAGACAATATTACGCAATCTTTGTCAGACGACGCTGAGACGTTAAAAAATCCATCCCCGCCGACATTGTTTGTGCCAAGAGAAGTCTAACGGAAGTAATTGAATGCAAATTTGTAATTTTGGTCCCGAATTGCGACTGCAAAATCTCCGAGTAACTTGAAGACTCGGAGAAAGTGGGGGTGGACAGGGTGTACTCAAGTGCAAAATTTCACATTAAAGCATCCCAGTTGTGCTATTTTAAAAATATTTGGCAGACTTCTATAGCATTACCCTCTTCACTACTGTTCACACGCATATTTGCGTTTGCCCCTCCACCCCCCCCCCCCACCACACATGTGTTTCTCTCTTATTTTTCCGCTGGTTTTTAGAGGGTGTTTTGGGAGACGTGATAATAGAGACTTGTGATGTCGTTTCATCCTAGATAAGGGAGACTATGTTATGGCTTTGTTGATCAGTTTTCTTGTATGAACATTTTATTATGACTGTATAAACGTAGATGGATACATCTCAGCAATGAACTGGTAATGTATTTTAAATACATTATGTTAAATGTATGTTTAATAGGGTTAAATCCCCCCCCCTCCCAAAAAAGAGAATATGAAAACAAAAACAAAACAAAACAAAACAAAACTCAGGGATGACACAATGCAGAGACTTGACCCAGACAAATTTACAACACGGACTTATCATCCGGTGCTGAGACATCTATGTAATCACCAGATATTTCTCTCAACCAAAGGTAGATGATCATATAATCATACGACTGATTAACTCATACCCTCGTCCGCCTGTTTGGTTACAGTACAGTCCTTAAGGCTGAATTGATTTTTTATTACAGTCTGAGAGGCAAATCCTAAGTCAAAGAAAACCCAAGCAGTCACCCTCTCTTCAGACATGATAGCTTCAATTCTAACAAGAGTAATTTTATTGAAGCCATAACCTATGATCAATGTGAACAGAGTAAGTCAGACGAAGTTCTTAAAAGTAAACTATGTTTTTCATCGTTGTGCTTGACATGTAATCATGTTCATCATGAATTGAGTTGCACTTTTGTTGTTCCTGTATTAGGAAGTCATCAGAAAACTATTTTTTGACTGAAGAATCAGAGGTGGCCAGAGACAAATTAGGATCGAAAAAATGAACGGCATGTCCCAACAAGTTTCAGGCACAGTAAGATCTGTTCTCCGTCGTTGGTCCCAACGGAATTCTCGATTTTATAAAGGTCAATGGCCTTCACGGTAGACTGTAAATACTGTTGTTTTGAATATTGTTTGAAATGTTGTTTTAAAATGTGAGGTTTTATCTAGAATTTTAAGCTTTTTAAATCTGAATACTGATCAAAATCAAGCGAGCTATGAATTGTTGTGAATGCACCACCTTCTGTTTTGCACGCTCATATGACCTTATGCAATTGCGAGCGCCGAAGAACTCTAACTAAACCAAACGTAAAGTGTTTAATCTGCGAACAGTGTCTATAGTTTTAGCTGTGCAGCGAAAAAAAAACATCCAAACGAACAATTATGCCTCACTCAGATTGCCCCAAAAACATTGAAGCTCAGTCATCATTGACAAATTCAGACACGAGTACACTTTTAAGTGAGAAAGTGTTCTCACAAACACACACACACACACACACACACACACACACACACACATATTTACACATACAAACACAAACAATCAAACAGACACACACTAACGAACACACATTCACACAAGCAGAAAACAAACACATTCACAAACTCATTTCCTCGGACTTTCTGACGTCGTTTCCCGCCCTCTTTCCTTGTCCACACTGACCACGTTAATATTGGATGGCTGTTACCGATAATGATTAGGCCGAGAGACAAGCGGAACATTGTGAGGAAGCTTTTGTACTCAGACTGATAGCTGGGCTAAAGATATCGACCTAGTGTTGTCCAGGAGTCGTAATAACAGGCAGAAAGATTAATAGATAGAGACACTGGCAGTGACGGAGTGTACGTATAGAGGATGGGTCAAAGATAACACATTTCCTGATGGCTCTTGCCATTATGCTATCGTAGAATTACAAAGTTTTTTCTGACATTTTTGGATGTTTTATCAGTAACTAAGACCGTGAAGTCAGAAACCTGCCTGTCTGCTCTATCATAATCGTAAGATTAGACGGGGTCCTTTTCAAAATAATCAAAGAATTGCATATGGAAAAGCTTATCATGTTTTAAAACTAAAGTTTTTTCCTACCAATTTTATCAAAACTAGGTACTGAGCAGATTGAACTTTGTAATTCTAAGGTAGCGAATTTGAGCAGTACTATTTTTGGAAAAGTCATAAACAATTTCGGTGGCGACGTTCACACTTTATGATTGTAGGACAATATTATTATCTTTACGGTGGTGCAGTGGAGTGTATGAGGTCGGACCGCAGACATCTCTTAGAAAACGTTATTTTGCTAAACAAAACAAACCATTGGCCATAAAACTGCGCGTCACTCGTTGGAAACGTTTTTATTTCATTTTTGTTTTCGTTT
This sequence comes from Aplysia californica, assembly GCF_000002075.1. Classification (NCBI taxonomy): domain Eukaryota; kingdom Metazoa; phylum Mollusca; class Gastropoda; order Aplysiida; family Aplysiidae; genus Aplysia; species Aplysia californica. Next base: position 73,495 of record NW_004798189.1, on the reverse strand, counting down.
TGGGGGTGTTTTTTTTTTGTAAGAGGCGTGAGCCATCTTGTGTACTTTCTTTTGCGAATATAATCGCATGCAAACTCAATTATAGAATCCTACATATTTTGGAGTTTCTTTTGTTTTTGTCGGGAAGTCAGGTTATCGTGCTTGTAAATAGCACATGGAATTTGGAGGTCTGGTAGTCTAGCCTCTGGTGGACAAAAGGCCCACAAATCTTTTTTTAAAGAATCCCCCCAGTGCCCCTTAAAAGCTGAATGTTAAAAGGAATCTTGACAGTCATGAGTCTTAAGGGGAAAAGAATAGAGGATACATCATTATTAACTTCATAAAGTGACATATCCGAAACAGATGTAGACGATCATGGCTCTCTGCTCCATTCATTTCTCCTCCCTGTTGCTCTTTTAAAAAATAAAGACTATAATATCATTCGGGTGTATCCGCGTCACCCATCTGTTCGGATTTTCGAAGCACGTTTCTCTGGGTCTACCCCTGTCTCGTTTGTCTTCGATTTTTCCCCAGTGAGAGCAAGATGTTCAGAGCCTTTAACGTCGATTCAAGTTTCCCAAAAACTGCATTATTTTCTCTACAAATTTTTATTATAAGTGAGTGGCCCAACGTTTGCTCAGTTCTGTACTTTCTCGTTGGACTTATTCGCTTCCTTTCTCAAAATTCTCAACAGTCTTATAAGAAATAACGTTTCAATAGCTTCTTCAAGAATACGCAGTGCTTCTAGTTTCGTTGCTAAACAGAGCTGTCAAGATTGTAATTTCCTTGTTCCGTATATCAAGGTTCTCTTTCTTGTGTAAATAAATCCCGAACTCGCATACACCACCTATGGAATTCTAAGCCTTTTATGTGATAAATGAAAAAAAAAGGTTTTTAATGTGTAAGAGTTGTAAGAATTTTAACATGAATAACTGATATGTATAACGTATCATTTGAGTATATATATATATAATATATTATATATATATATACACTTATATATAATATATATACACTTATATATATATATATAAATTATTTGTTGTAGAGGGTCTTGGAGGATGAAGAGAACGATTCACCATTCTGAGATTCCAACCTATAGCTTAATCACTTTCTCAGATTTGTTTTTAACTGCGGTGCCTTTCTACTAGTCAAGTATTTTGTTCATAAACGGTCAGATTCCTTTGTTGCAGCAGGAGGTTAGTGGATTCTACTGTGGTCTGCTCTCCTATTTTCCCTACTTTTATGCATTACCATTACTTTTATCCCATTAGTTCTTATCGTAATATTGCAGTCTCGATGCTTGTAGGCCATAAACCTGAACTCAACTATACATTCTCTAAAGGCAAAGAGCAAGCCACAGTCAGGAAAAACAGAGAGACAGAGAGAGAGAGAGAGAGAGAGAGAGAGAGAGACAGACAGACAGACAGACAGACAGACAGACAG
>NW_004798189.1:70071-71385 GCF_000002075.1 Aplysia californica | reverse complement strand
GAGAGAGAGAGAGAGAGAGAGAGAGAGAGAGAGACAAAGAGCGACAGAGAGAAAGAGGGAGCAGGGGGAGAAACAGAAAGAAGAGAGTGGGGTATGAGAGAAAGCGAGAGTCCATCTCCCTAAGTTTCAGATTCCCAAATTGTGGCCCGCAAGACAGCGGTCGATACTGCGGAGGTACCCCCGGACTGAATGCACCGTAGGTCGAGAGCTGAACGAGACCATCTGCAAGGACGTCAGTACGAAACGAGTGATGCCTCACGTTATTAATTTAACAGAGAGTCAGAATTCTGAATTACTGGTCAAATCACTGGAAATCCTGATTGGGTTGGGGCCTCTCTCCTGATATTATATTCCAGGGTCCGGCGAGTGCATACCGACAAATTGCTCTCTTTTGAGAGATGTGTCCGGATTTAATTAGTGGGACTAATTTTATGCCATTGGGTACATTGTCTTGTAGTGCTTTTGACATATCCGAGATTCTTCATTCCGGAAATCGTGCTTTATTGAAGATTCTTTTAGTCTATGGGCCTGGTGCGTCTTTACAAAAAGGTGACTGGGCTCCGGATGATAAAGGTTTAAATGAGCCTCAGACCCGACACTGCGTCCTTGGGAAAGGCACTTTACACGAATTTTCCTTAGTACTCAGCTATAGAAGGCGAAAGGTATTGGCAGTGGGTTAACGGCAGCTTTCTCTTTAGGCGTCCCAGGAAGTTGGGATAGTTTCAGAATGCTATCAGGTCTGCTGATGTAGATTGAAAACCGCATAGAGCTTATTGATGAGCGGGAGTTTGCGTTATAAGAAGGCTATCTATTATAATATTAATACCGGGAATAAAAATTGATAATAGCATTATACAACGCATACCTGTGCTCTACAGCTTGTCCTATACGCTTTACAGCCAGTACTAACTCAACAGGCCCTAAAATACTCCGAAACATTCCCAGCTTCTTAGGAAGCATGCAGTGTAAACAACCGATTAAGCGCCTCAAAACTAACAAACGAACAAGATTTTCGTTGTCTATAGCTCGGTAAGGATTCTCCACGGAATGAAGTGAAAATAATTCATATAAAGTGCCTTTCTGAAGGACACAATGTTGAGTGCATGACGGGGTACGAACCCATAGCAGTTCTGTCCCCGATGCACAGAGGACATAGACCTTGCAACGTATAATAAATGGAAAAGACAAAAGTCATTGGCAAATCAAAATTAAATGCATTTTGGTTGAAAATGGAATCCTTTTGCTTTGAGGTTAGGTGGACTTTCGCCAAACTGTTAGGGGACTTAACTAGTCCCGTGATTCCTTCAGTTGTCT
>NW_004798189.1:66799-67984 GCF_000002075.1 Aplysia californica | reverse complement strand
AGGGGGGAGGGGGAGAGGGGGGAGAGGGAGGAGAGGGGGGTATACACCTTTTAGTTCATTCATGGGAAATATGAAGGAGGGTACTGGCATACTATTACACCTAATATTTGTTGCCCAATTTATTTCATTTTCTCTATGTAAATCTTTGTCTCTATGTGGAAATAGTAAAAGGATGTTTAAATATTAAATATCGGAGCTCTTGATCCATCTGAAATTACCCCTCTGTCTAGATCGGAGGTAAATCTTACTGCGTGCAAACGATGTGTGCCAGGTGAAACTGCAGCTGAATGTATTATAGCAAGGTACTCTATGGGCTAGGATGTTAATAGAAACAATAATTTAACACAATTGGGAGGGATCATGATGAAAAAATACGCTCGTCAAAAGAATAAAATTGAAGAAATTAACACTGTTTCTCATGTTTGGCAGTTTTTAAAGATTTTTTTTTTGGGGCAATCAGTTCACGTGAATGAAATAGCGGCTTTTGTTTCTTTTTGTTTGAATTAAAAGCCCATTTTAACGCGCACAGCCAGGGGGGGTGTTTTGCGCTCAAACCTTTTACAATTAAACAACCCAACACATTTCTGCATGGATTTTGTTAAACAAGAGCTGATGCTGGTCAAAAAGCAATAAAAGTGGAAATTTGTAGTTTTCATATAAAGACACTATAGCTTTGGAAGTCTCCAAACTTTGATGATCGTTTTCTTACTTTTACCTCACCCCCTCCAATCACAAAAATCTCCATTTCTATTCAAGACAGATGGGTATTTTTCCATTGAAACCTGGGCAAATGAACAGCCTTTAAGATTATACCAGTGACTCCATGTGTCCTAAATTGATGGACGCCTGATTCTATCGTGTCATGACACATTAATTGTTGCATTTAACCCGCACTGCCCCCCCGATTGGAGAAGGAATCTTTCTAATGTTGGCCGTGGCATCTGGCAATTACAGGAGGTTCCCCGTGATCCTCATTTTCGCACACGTCGTCTCTTCTGTCTCTCTAGACCAGGGCAGGCACTCGTCTGTCTGCTTTGTGTTGGGATCCTGCAAAGCTCTCGTGCAGTATGGGCATCTCTGATTTTTTTCCACACGAAATGCTTACTATGTTTTTATGCGTTTCTTGGCGCTGTTTTAGCTCTTTATTTGACTTAATTATCCGTCTCCTTCTCTGTCTGTCTGTGT